>NC_134701.1:275731753-275934253 GCF_043290135.1 Rhipicephalus microplus | reverse complement strand
GCTGCATTTATAGTCGAGCTTATTGGTTCCCTGAAAGTATTCTACGCGTCCTTTGTCAGGGAACACGATCAGTCAGAACGTAGCCGTGTAGGCTATTTCAAGAACGGGTTTCCTTGCGGCCAATAGGAAATATCCTGTGACCTTGGCCCGTGGTTCGGTACATGCTTACACCAATCGCTAAATTTTTTTGTTTGTGATCTTCTGACGTCCTAACTATTGGAAAAATGCGCACTAAAAATGTCTCGGACAAAAATAAAAATTCCAGGACTGAAAGGGTTAAATTTGCCGTCGTAGCAGAAAATCAAGATCAGAGCTTCATTTTTACATCTCACGGTGAGATCACCGACGCTGACGTCACGGATGCCAAAGCGCATATGCTTGTATTTTGGCAACATTTGCCTCAACGCCCGAAACATGGTAACGCCCGGAACGTCCGCCAGAAACATGGTATGTTTGGCCCATGGTCCCGTCAGAGGATGACGGAGTTTAGTCTTACTTGTTAGGAACAACGTAAGACCTTGCAGATGCCGTCAATATCTAAGACGTCTTGATGTTTGGTGCAGGATTGTCAAATTGGCGTTGCCACCCACTTTTTCATTTAGCGCGTTTTTTGGCTCACCGAGCGTCGTCTCGCGACAAGCGTGGTTATTTCGGCATTGTGAATGAGCAATTTACTAATTGATTGATTGATTTGTGGGGTTTAACGTCCCAAAACCACCATATGATTATGAGAGACGCCGTAGTGGAGGGCTCCGGAAATTTCGACCAACTGGGGTTCTTTAACGTGCGCCCAAATCTGAGCACACGGAGCAATTTACTAATCTGAGAAAAAAATATCATTTTCCATTTAGTGCCCCTTTAATAACCCCAGTATAGGGGCGCAAATGTTACTCATGTAAAACGCCTATAGAAATTCGCTGTAAAATGGCGTAGTACATGCGTTCTCTATAGTGTTCGCGTTAAAACGGTATGCCGCAACCTCGGGGCGGGAAAAGGCCCGACGAAGAAGTGAAACGGACCCGCGTCGTCCCTGATTGAACCAGGGTGTCGCCTCCCACGAGTGCTCATCAAGACCGGCCCCGTAATCGGAGAAGCACAGCGCCTCGGGAACCAGAGCACCCCGCGCAGACTACACTACACGTGCGCGTTCTCTATACCATGGACGTCCCGGGACGGGGGCGGCCGGAAACAGTAGATTCTATAGAGACCTGACCCTGACGGCCGGTGTTGCGACGGAGCCTCTTAACGCGCTCGGCAATTGCTCGATTTAGTGAGGCGCAGCTTATAAAAGATTCCCGTCCGAAAGCACGCGCTCCTGTATTCGGCAGTCACCTGCAGAAACCGACTTGAGACAGATATAAGTGCTACCCTTTAAGTAACGCGTTAGCACCGATGGTGCACAGTGTTTGTCTATCACACTTTCAGGCTTCATCATTGTTACTCTCAGAAAAAAAGGCCATGCCCCGCCGCGGTGGTCTAGTAGCTAAGGTGCTCGGCTGCTGACCCGCAGGTCGCGGGATCGAATCCCGGCTGCGGCGGCTGCATTTCCGACGGAGGCGGAAATGCTGTAGGCCCGTGTGCTCAGATTTGGGTGCACATTAAAGTACCCCAGGTGGTGGAAATCTCCGGGGCCATCCACTACGACGTCTCTCATAATGATATGGTGGTTTTAGGACGTTAAAACCCCACATATCAATCAATCAATCAGAAAAGAAGCCATAAAAGGCGGCCCTATTGCTTTTATGTGCGCATGCGCGAACTTCAGTGTACGCTGAGGGACCTTTACCACCCGTTCTGATAATAAGATGGTGTTTTGGACACGGGCAAAAAAAAATAATTTCGCTTACTTTCTGAGGCGAAAGAATCGAAATTCTGTGTTTCAAGGTCATTCATTGCAGATTGTTGTAGGCCCAACTGGGCCTTCGTTTTCACATTTTCGAAGTATACAACCAATAATTGTGTATTTCGCATTGAAGAGGCGATATGTTCCGAATTAATGCACTCCGTTACGTATTGCAGAGATTCAAGGCATTAGCACTTTTATTATGGCGAGTGAGTTATCTTAGTGCTGACCTTCCTAGTCTATCAACAAAAAAATAATAAATGTTAGAGTTTAACGTCCACAAATCGCTAAATGATGTGAGAGACGCAGTAGTGTGTAGGGCTCAGAATTTCCGACAACCTGCATGGGGTTCTTCAACGTGCACTTCATTCTAAGTACACAGGCCTTAAGCATTCTCACCCACCTCTAAAGTGTGACCGCCACGGCCGGAATTGTTCAGCCATCGAGCACCGTAACCCCCAGACCACCGTGGCGATTCACTACCGTAAATGTTCAATGAAGGGATCCATGAAAAACACATTCACACTCACCTTTGCTTATATGATCGGCCAACGAAGCTCCGGAACACCATGGCAAATGGCGTCAAAACGAAACGCTCCTCGACTCGACTTTCACCCTTCACTTGACAGAGTTGGGCATTGCGCCACAGCTCGGCTCAAAATGGCGCTGCTCTATACTCAAGAATCGTGGAAGATTATCGCTGATATGCAGTGACTAGCCGTGCCTAGAGACGGCGCTTCCCTCAGCTTTCTCGAGTGAACGTGAAGCGTTGAGTGAAGGGACGTTCTAGAATACGGGGGCAAATCTCAGTACACGAACCTCAAGCCGCTAAATGTTCGTAGTTCACACTCCCGCCTCGATATAGTGCTGATGCAAAACGGCAGTCGATTGCACGTCACCGACCGCTCACGATGATAGGGCGGGTAGGCCATGCATGAGCGCGGCAGTTCAATGCTGTCTATGGATATAGCGCGTTTTGCTCAGCACTGGGTCAGCCTTAAATTACACTAATTCCAGGAGCGGGACTTATTTTGTACTAACACCAACGACACTAAATATATCAATGATTTGGGGTTATGCGTACCGAAACGCGCAAGTTTCTGCTTTTGCAGTTGCCTCTGTGTCATACGCAAAACTAAGATACGGGCCACACGGCAAAAAAAAAAAATAAAACAGCGCTGCGTTTTGCTGTGTTCTTAAACATTGGCGAAGTTTGCATTCAGGCGCGCTAGTCAATCGACTCAGTGAAACGGGCTTGGCACATGCCCACTTATGGATCGTCAGACAGCATACAATTTACGGCTAACTTCCACAGCTTCACCGTTTAAAGAGACTCGTCGTGAGAATGACACAACTTCACCGAAAAGATTCACTTTTTTTTATTTTATTTCTGGCAGCGCCATCCGAGGATCGGTCGAATTCAGATTTGTGGCTAGAAGCTGGCGGGTTCCCGCTCATACTACGACCCGTAGTTCGTGTTGCAGGATGAGTGATGTTTGCGCGTGCATATGTGATACGGTAAGACAACTTACAATCATATGTATACGTCTAGTAATTTGAGTTCCACAGTCTTTCCCTTACCACTTGCGTGCGTCTAGTGTGTGTTTCGTCCAAGTATACAGAGCACTCTTAAGGGTGTTAAAATACCACACCTGCCAGTAGTGGTCAAGTGCGCAGAAAATGGGCTTACGTGTTCTGCACCTTTACAGGGAAAGGGGTCGATACTAAGCAACTGCATGGTTACCCCGGTAAAGCATTACGGGAAACATGACATGTCTTACGAAAGCGCTGAGTCAGCCCTAAACTACACTGTTTCCGTGATCTGGACTTCCTTTGTACTGACGAACATCAACGACACTAAGTATATCAATGATAATATTAACTGTTGGGGTTTTACGGCCCGAAACCAAGGCGTCGTTTTGAGAGACGCTGCGGTGAAGGGCTCCGGGAATTTCGACTCACTTGGTCCAGCAGTCTGGTCACCACTCGAGCGCCATAATTGCTAGACCACCACTGTGGTTACGAAAAACTTCCGCTAACGTAACACTAACAGCTTCACTTAATATAGACCATATTGTTCATCATCTCCCCCCAATGTGTGACAAGCCTGCCTAGGCCAGCCTGAAAAAAGACGTCAACAAAGAAAGATTTCAGCGGCGTGCGTATAGTTAAGTTACGCTTATATTTCGTTATCGCGCGCGGGAACTTCAACCACTTGATCGGGGTGCAACCACTCCAGTCTCTCGGCAAGCACATAGCACAACGGAAGAGCGGACGGACCCTGACAGTATTGGGAGTATAATTGAAATACCGTGAGGCAACAGGACACCGGTGTTCTGTCGGGACTTCCCGTCCACTTCGTCGTCAGTTGGGGAACCAGGAACGAGTCCTATCCTGCCTACCGTATACGGTATACCGTTCTCCCGAGTGTGGGTCACGGCATCTCGCGAACAAGGTCTCAACGCCCATCCATGCTTGTACATTTCATCTGATTCCTACGCAGTAAGAACAAAGCGGCATCCCCTTGCTAAGTCATTGACATGGTCTCAACACAAGACCGTGGGTCTCGGAAGGTGATGCCTTCTAAGCACCTCTATGTTGCTTGTAGTCGAGAGATCTCCATCGATAGGTCACAATTGCAGGCAGCAATTTCACGCGCCGGAATTTCCGCGCGTGCATTGTTTATCGCTGTTCTTTTCATTTCGCTTCACCAATCATTAAGATCCAAATCATACGTAGGCAAGCTCACTGATTAAGGCAGATTAAGGCGGATTAAGGCAGATTAAGGCAGATTAAGGCAGATTAAGGCAGATTAAGGCAGATAAGGCAGATTAAGGCAATTTAACTAATCATGAAAATTTTCGCGAGCAATTAATGATACATCTATCTCAATAACATTGTATAACCTCCTTGAATTCTGTTTTTGTTCTTTGTGCTTTTTTGCGGCTGGGAAATTCTTGTTGTTGCTTCAAGCCCCTCTTTGTCATTTGTGCAACCACTGTTATTAGTTCCAATGTTATTACTTGCTTTGTATTTTTATTAGTTATTAGTTGCTCTGTAGTTGCTTTGCTTTGTAGTTGCTTTGTATTGTGGCAGAAGTATCACCCACTAGCATTCTTTCCTATGTACCCCCCTTACTCTATGCTCCGTAATAGAGCCTGTAAGGTATTTTTAAATAAATAAATAAATCCGTGAGTCTCATCGAGTCTCCACGGGTGAGCAATGTTTCGGTGAGTGAGTTTGAGACCGAATGCGTCCAGTTGAGATAAATTTTAGTGAGTCTGAGCATAAGTTAGTCATACGAACAAGATATATTTCTTGCGTTAGTCTGAGTGAGCTTTTCATTTTTTGCCGCCCTACGCCACTGGGTATAGCATGCTATTCCATCCAAAAATTGCATTTCTTAACTTATGTACAATTCTGCTATGTTTCCCAGCAGCTTATTGTTTCCACACTTCTTTGCGAACTGGCTTCTTGTTAACAAACGTTTGTTCTCTGCCTCAATTAAACCCTATGAAAAGCAACCCATGTGTTTCGTTTCACTTTTTTTTACGTCATTAAGTGTTAGCTTCATGTGGTATTTGTAACAATATGGTTGTCACTAAAGAAAAAAAAAACTGGGCACCTTATTTTGTCTTCCACGCTGTGGTGGACCCGCGTTTATGCGGTTAGGCTGCGTTCCCGAAACACGCAGATTTGATATGGGCCGCCGAGGTCAAATCTCGATCGAGGCGAAACGCTAGAAATTTGTGTACTGTGCATTGTAAGCGCACTCAAACAAAAAAAAAACTGCTCTTAATTATTCGGAACTCTTCACAAGTAGTCTCTCATGGCAGAGTCGCATTGGGAGGTTAAACCCCGTAAGCCAACCATCATTTCCTTTTGTTTTCCTTAGCTGTAACCGCGAGGATTACAGTGAGAAAAAATGTTAGATGCTTACTAAGACATTGCAAAAGGCAAGAATGCTCGCAAAGAAGGATGACACATTAAACATGAATCAAAATGAGTAAGATTCGGTCAAAGAGCCTGAATTTTCAAGATGAACTCGCCTTAGCCAATGCAGTATGCAGAAGTTAGCCCATGGAAAAGGTTTTCTGAGACCTCGTAAGATGTTCCCAACTGTGGTCATAAAAATTAATAAAATATTTCTCTCTTGTCCAAAAATTACCTTGAACTTTGCGGATAAGTATGGGATAACTAAATGGGCCGGGCATTATGGCCATCAAACGAAGTGAAACATTTTTCTTGGCAGCTCTATCAATCGTGGTAAAAACAAGATTGTCATTAGGCATAGCTATAGGTTTATAGCAACTATACTACGTTGGTAGGTAATAAATTGTATTATGGGTCCAGCGAGAAATTACTTGGCCGGGCTGAGCTTTAGGAGCAGTCGTCCGGGAAACTCTGTGGATTCATGAAATTTCTTGAAAGAAACATTGGCCACTCATGGCCGGTGAATTTCGTAAGAAGGTCTTGAAAACGTTCCGTAGTTAGGAAGAATACGAGGCCGAAAATGTAGCCGACTCCTTAACAAGCAGTAGCGGTCAACAACAGAAACAGGGTTCCAGTAGTTTCCATTCCTTCTTGAGCTTGTATGGATTGCGTATACAAGACAAACGGTTCTTTCGACTGCATTTAATAACAGCGTATCATTGGCACAGATAAGGGGGCCAAGCCCCGAATTTTTTTCATGTGTAATACTACGCACGCACACATACAAATACGCACACAAGCATAAACATGCATAAATGGTAGTTGAACCCTTGCCCTCCCTCCTCACAAAACAATTGTGGCGGCCTGGGGACAATTTCCTCCAGAATGACATTTTTCCCTCCTTCAAAACGCAAAACATACATCCGGCTGAAGGGAGTGCGGAACACGTAAGAGGGCGCTACTGCGATGCACCTCTCACAATTATCCTCCCATATCATCACCGTGACGACTGCGTCGACGCGTTCGAAAACAACACGGCGCAAAACACTCCCTCCTTTAGCCGATAGCTAAGCACCTGAAAGCCATCCGCCACGAAACACCCGGGCTCCGCCGACCTTAACAAAACAACGAGCCTTTTGTGACGCGAGATGATGACAGTAATTGGGTCTCCGCCGCCTGCTGTTCACACAGGCGGTGGGGCTCCGCCGTCACACAAAACGAAATGCGAAGGCGAGCGTTATGCCGCATAGGCTGCGCCGTTGCTCCGCCGCATGCGATGTGATGACGTGTTAGTTGGGGGGAAGAGGGAGTTCTGATGGGACATACGGCGGTCAACAGGCTCATAAACGATCGTCCCAACGCCCGCTAAATGGCGGCGTGGACGATGGAAGAGAAGACTTCAGTCCGTATCTGGTTTGGACGGCAGGTTCCGGTACGCAGTTGCGCACAATGGAACGGTGCTGAACGCGGGGAGGAAATTGATCAACAGGTGCTGGCGACGACCAACATTGTGCGTGTATGCCCCCCGCACAACAAGCAGGGCGGCGGATATTGGAGGTGGACGCTCCTCCTCATCTTCCTTTCTTTCTTTCTTTTTTTCTTTCTTTCTTACTTTCTTTCTTTCTTTCTCTCTCGCTTTTCTTCTCTCTTTTCTTCTTTCTCTCTTTCTTTCTTTCTCGCTGTCTCTCTCTATTTCTTTCCTTTCTTCCTTCCGTCTATCTCTCTTTCTTTCTTTCTTTCTTTCTTTCTTTCTTTCTTTCTTTCTTTCTTTCTCGTTCCCAGAGGCACATTGTAGTGCGGGGCCATCCGCTTATTGCTGCGCGCGTTGAGCGCATGCTTGACACTACAGGCCGATGTATACGCAGCGCTTTTGTATTCGCATACACTGCATGCTTTGGGAAAGAATTCAATTCGCAAAGTGGGAGGCAGCACTGGGAAAAGAGGGAAAGGAAAATCGGGACGAAAGAGGAGAGCCTGGGTCACTCGATATCGCACGACGAAACCGGAAGCAGCGCGCTTGTCGGATGATACCCACACGACGTTTTAGTAATGTCGATTTACTTTACGTTTTTTTTTCTTTGTTTGATTTTTATGTATATCTTTACAGACGTGCGCTCTCGCGCCGCAGAGACACCTCGACCCATCAAGCCGTTGTGCGTCGGCCCTTGTCGACAAGGACTCTTAGGTGCCCCGGCCATGAATGTTTCATGAACGCCTTTCCCGCGGACATGCTCCCAAACCACGCAGGTTGTCGATGACGCGTTCGCTGACCGTCTGGCTCGAATTCTTTGGCCTTAAAGCCACCCCCGACACTCCAGGCAAGCTTAGAACAACCACCTTTCTCTTTACGCTCAAGCAGGCCTCTTTTTGGGGAGGTGGGAGAGAAGGAGAATACAGGTGTACTCCCAGACATGTGCATATTTTTAGAGAGCGTCAATGCCTGTGGGGAGGCATTGTGGATTTATGTGGACTCCGGGTTGCAGGTGTAATTTTACATTTTTAAATTTTGAGATGATACTAAGGCGATGACTCGAGAAGAAAAAATAATAAATTTGCTAAACAGGGGAAACAGGGCTTCAATGCCCATACTGGAAAACGCGACATGTACGTTTGTGGTATAATAATGGTCGGGCATATGTCCGATCCATTTATGATTCAAGAGGATTAATATGACGCCGTGTTCTCTTTTTGCCTTCTTTGTAAAGCAGCTTTGTTTCTCGGCGTAAATCGTGTTCATCAATATTTCTTTTTTTTTGTACCATGGCGTGGCGTCGATTGTCTCGGCTGAAAGTTGAACGCTTTTATAATGAATGCATAATTCCAGTTACGGTTTCGATCAGTCGGCATAGATTGTTACTTTTGTTTCGTCACACATTACGTGAAAGCGAAACTCGTTAATTCAAAAGTGAAGCTGCACTGAAAGAAAGTTTAATATTTAACTTACGCGGATTTGTCTATTTACCTGTTCGTCGCATTATGTTCCCGTGCATGACGTCTCTTCTAAAAAGCTTGTCATGCTGTAATGTCATACTTTACCTTGCTATATATATATATATATATATATATATATATATATATATATATATATATATATATAGTGGGAGTAATAATTCAATGGGCCAGTTAGTCTTCGTGAAGGTATGGGATATGGCACAACGGGAGCGTTGTCAACAAGGATGAATATATTTATTTCCCAACAGTTTCGGGAGGGGACCTCCCTTCATCAGGGGAGGAGTTATACTCATCCCCTGATGAGTATATATATATATATATATATATATGACAATATGGAAATGTGTGCTGCCTATCACACGGTGATATTACATCGTATATAGGGAATTTACAATGTTGTGAGTGCCTGGCCAAATGTGCGCATTATAGCTCGAATTCCAAGCTACTGACATAATTATACGCTAAAAGTTAAGATGTAGGTACTCACGTAAGAGAACTTCGTAGGAACAATTTTAATGCTATCTATTCTCGGCGACAACTTCACTTGACAGCACTGTAGACGATACGGAACCAAAGCGCATTCCTTCTACTGCAGAAAAAGTACTGAATTAACTGACATTTTTCTCACTTGTCTTGCTAAATTAAACTCTGCATTACTTATTATGAGACTTACACGGTTGCTAAAAGTAGTGGGTAAAATAGTTATTTGTCACCTTTCAGGATTGTCTTCCTTTTTTTATTCAATTTCTTAGACAGCACTACCAGTTAAGCACACCCGTTTTACAAATTAGGCATGGCGTCTATGACCTACTCAGTGTGTGGCCGTGTACGCTTTTTTGTTTTCCAAGAAAAATATACTCGTAGTATGACACTAAAGTGAGCATTAACCAATCGAAATGTTTCTAGCATTCACACTTTCACGAATATAATTTTGTAAACGCGTTAACAATGCGAGCAGGTAAAACCGAAATCGACTGTAATTAGCCGCAAGCTCGCGGACAACTTTTCTTGGCAAGGAAGAGAAAGCTGCGGAGCCTAAGTGGGCGTGCGCCACCGGTGAAGAATATAGTCCCACAATTGCGTCCATGTTTTCCGCGTAGAAGATATTACGAAAAGACACATATTACTTTATTTTCTACGGAATGGTGTTTTCTACGGAATGGCAGCACAAACTACTGCCCACCTTCGCTCCTTTTTTGTTGCAACCGCCCGGGACTGGAACAACTTGCCTGCCTTCGCCATGCACCACTCCGACCCACATGTATTCAAGACCGTGATTGAATCGTTAATATGTTGCTAATTATGCCCATCCCTCATGTAATACCCCGACTGGGGCCTTTGAGGTATAGTAAATAAATAAATAAATAAAGAGACGCAGCATGCACAAAGAAGATATATTTGTTTTACTTTACGCCGTCTCATTTCGTGTTATCTCACGTGTGAAAACGTCGCACGCTTTATGTGCACTCGCAGTCAAAATGACGTCTTCGCCATTAGGTGAGCGCTTCTTGCCCTCCACTCGCAGACTCGCGGACTTGCGGAAGGAGCTTGTGAGAAATTTCACTCACAAATGGTTGTCTAAGCAGACGCAGCAAATTGTGCACACTCTTATCATTTGAACACGGTCATCATTCGAAACACGAGCCGAACCGAAATACTTCGCGGAAGACTACAAGTGCAGTAGCTCTATTCTTTGCAAAAAAAAAAAAAAGACTTGTCCGCGAGTATATTTGAGTAGTTATACGAATGTTCGGAAGCCCCGCCTCCTTCGCTTCATTGTCAAGATAAGTTGTCGCTGAGTGTGGACGTCATTAGAACACGCAAAAAGAGGCCCTTGTCAACTACGCAAACGTCGCTCTGACAGATAAGGCCTGTTGAAAACGTTCCCTGGCAGATTTCAATTATTCACCTTTATTAGGCCAAAATTTTACATGTCTAATGAGCCAAAAAGTTTTCAAGATTTGACAAGACCTGACGATGCATTACGAGACCGTGTCTACGGCATCAGCGTCAGCACAAGTACATTACTAAAAGAATTAGCTTTACTAATGAGGTCGCTCAAAAGTATCGTGACACGCAAGTGAATGCGTGTGTGCCGTCAGCGTAGCAAAAGTCACATGACCCTAACTTCACGTATAACGACATCAATGACGTACCATATCTCCAGAATTTTCAACATAATTGTGACGCTCTTATGACGTCAAGATGACGTCGTCGCACGACATAGTTGCTTGATCCAAAGTGGGCCGCTGCGCAAAACCACGTTGCTTGCAGCGAAATTTCGGATGGAGTTGGTTTGGAGTCATTACAGTAGACCCAGATCAAAAAGAAAAAGATGGTCTTCCCCTTCACGTCGTGTTAGGTAAATAACAAAGGACGTTCTCAGAGATTTATGTTTCGTCCTTCAAAATCATTACTTAGACTTCACCAGATCGCTACAATAACTTTTTACCCAAACAAACACTCGTGTGCAGTATAAACCATCTGCTGAAACAACTGCGTACACATATGAAAGTGATGTCCTGCAAGTGATTGTTCGTGATATGCGTACGCCTGTTTGGCATTTGTTGGAGAGGCAAGTTGGATGCTTTTCGCTGGTAAGATATTCAAAAATTTTTGTCTATGTGATCACTATTCCCTGTTGGCATGTATGATCTGTTGCGACTCAATGACGAACAACTGAACATTGAGAGGCAAGCTATACGATCTCGTTTCTGTTAATCAATATTCCCCTTCGTATTCTCACCGCAGGGTAGCAAATTGAGCTGTTACTTCGTATATGCGTCCACCATTCACTAGTCGCTTAGCTGTCATCTCTTTTATCACAGGCCTGCGTTTTTCATTCTCCCGTTTTGCCGCGGCTGCCCAACATAATACAAGTCAACACGATACACTTTCTTTTTCCTTGCTTCGTTTTTTTCTTTTTCCCATTTCGTTGGATATTTGAAACTGCGTCTCTTTATATACTTTTTTTTACTGTTGAAACGTATCAGTTAGAGGTGGTGAAGTTGCTTTTTTTCTTACATTTTCGTAATATAGTGAGACAGCCGAATGATGGGGAAGATACGAGGGTGCAAGTCCGGGACGATTCAACGCCGGTGGCAACGTCCGCGCACCCCGAAGAACACCGAAACATTTCGCAGCTTCGGCGAACGGTGGCACAACTTTGATGGGGCATGGAATGCAGCGAGTGGACAGTAAGCTGGACGTTCAATTCGGCCGGTAGCGAGCACCGCCCAAACTGCCAGAGCCACCTCTCCACCCAAAAGCCTGCCCTTGGCGTCTCTTCGTAGCATGAATTCCATACCGCGCAAAATTTATTTCCATTTCCCTGAGCAAGAGTCTATATCGTGTACGAGAAGAACAAGTGCTCAGTGCCAGCCCCGTCTGGTCTTCATAAATGCATACCAGCGCTCTTTGGATGTTGATCATTTCCGGGTCACCTTATTACTGTCAATCAACGTACGAGGAATCCGACCTATGCGGCCAGCGAAGTGGCGACACTATAGTCGCCTCTATCGAAGCCATAGTCCTTGTGTGCTACCTCACCAACCTCAATATCTCGATTTTATATGGCTACTTCTATACAATTTTTTAGACGAATACAACGTAAGAATCTATGTATATTGCTTTTTACAAAGCAGGCCTGCTGGAATAAACATCAGAGCCAACGGGTGGCTACAAAGAAGCATCAAACGCTTGCGTGCGATTTTTTCTCGCCCGTTTCCGCCCTTTGTAATTTTGCTCACTTTAACACGTTGCCTATACTTCGTCTTCAAGATCGAACTGTAACTACGTTGTAAATGTAACTTGAAATAACTACAGTCTTCAAGTGAAACAGATTTGTAAGTAACATATTGCTTCTGAAGCTTCAACCGCATATTAGTGTAAGTGCAAAAGAAGCTGCTGAATATCTTTTAACGTTTATTTTGAATTCGTTTGATGCGATTTGATTTTACGGATGACATTTCGAAGATTTGGTTTATTGATTTCAGATTACACAAACATTTAAATAAAAGTAAATGGAGCAAAAAGTGTCACAAACGCGACTCTATAGGTTAAATTACTAACGTACAGGCTGACGGCAAATATACCTCAAAACACACGCCGTCTATAGTAAGGCTGCTACCACGAACAACATACACGCTTTGTGGTCTCCTCCATATCAGCACTAACCAAGCTACTCGTTCCAAAGACTTATTCATAGTTTAGTTCGAACTCGCATTCGATCAGCACGAACACCGGCGTGGCGACACAAGGTAGATTAGTACAAGGTTGCACATGTGTGAAACAAACTCATAGTCACAGCAGCGTTTCAAATTCGTGGAAGAGCGCAACAGCCTTCTTAAGAGACCGAAAAAAGCTTTCGTGTCCAATGTGCCGCGATGACAGTATTTTGATAAGACCGTCAGTTTAGTCTCCTCCGGGGGCTTCTACGAAGCGAGTGACGGTTAAGAAGAAGTCACTGCAGCGCCAACACCTTAATCTTCATCTTCATCTCCTTTACTTCACGCAATAATCTTCAGCAGAAAAAAAATATACTAAGCTTGCACCTTGAGTGTTTGCATTCTCTCGAAAGTATCTGGCAGTAAAATTTGCCTTATTGTATTCTGACACTCTCATGTCGACTTAGTCGAAAGTTACAGTTTTATGCACGCCTACACAGGCACGCACGCAAACACAGGCACACACATACACAGACACATACATACATACACCAGTCCACAGATATCCGGTTTAGTAAAGCTTGATTTTGGGCTAAATGGTGGGTGTTACGAGAAAATGAGACGACACCGGGGAAGAGTCAGTTCCTTTCGCCTTTCGCCCGGTGGTTTGCGTTGCCTAACTTTCTTGTAGAGATAACGACTTTATAGCACCTGTAGCGAACAACACGGTAGCATCGCGTCATTTTAGTGACGTCATGCCCCGCACTCGCTGGTAGTTCACGTTAGCAGCCGCCCTCGAAACAGCGGCTCAATATGAAATGTGCCTTTGGCGACACATTCACTTACTCGCCTTACTGAAAAACGGGAACTTCCGCACTCACTAATTAACTGTGGTAAACAGACGTTACCCTACTTATTGCAGTACCATTTAAACTATTCTCATTAGCTTGTATACTTGCCTTGCTCACGAGAAAAAAGCTTGCAAACTTTTCATTTCAAACAAATGGGTCGGTGGTCTTATCTATAGTACTATATACGTGTTTCTATTTCATTATGACTGTCAACATTTTTTTATCCATTGCAGAGATTTATTGATTGATATGTGGGGTTTAACGTCCCAAAACCACCATTTGATTATGAGAGACGCTAAATTCATTGTAGAGCTTTTATTTTTGTGAGTATTATGAAGCATGTTCGACCGCAAGTTTACATTGTATGTGCTGAAGTGTGATAAAATGTTGTTACATTTTATGTTATGATGCTTTTCTCTTGCAGAATTGCATTACGTTATGTGAAAACATGTGTATTTTTGTGTAACATTAGATTATTTTCGTTTTGTTTTTCTTTGTACTTCGGGAGGCAAACGCACAATGGTATATTTCTTGCTGCTCCTTGTTCATGTTGATTTCCGTTGGTGCCAAGTTCAAAGGGACCATGGGCCTAGTCAAGCCGTTTTACGGTTTTTAGCTCACATATCTCAACATCTGTGTTTATCGAAATTTGGTGTTGAAATTAAAAAAAAATATTCTGAAATAATTCTGAAATTTGATGAGAAGCGCATTGTGAAACTGCTTAAAAATGACTCGCTCCACATTTGCTTTTGTTCGTAATCTGTGGAACGATCAACATTCATATTCTCTCTACCACATGTGCAAGGCTGTGATCCAGCATGTATACCGTCCAAATAAATTACATCTCACATGCAATCAAACGATTAGTGTTTTGTACACAATTTTGGAGAAGTAAGGGGGGGGGGGGGCGCGGATAATGGATAGGGTCTGAATAGTATTCGCCTTGAAACTCTGGCACTGCTCCTAATTTTTTTTTTCTCTTCCAACGTTCAAACACATACCAAACCACAAGTGCACTCCATCGACGCGAACCTATAGGGAGACCACTTTCGCTTTCAACAGCCGCTTCTTCTATTATTTGGCAAGCATATAAATAGCGTCGGCACAACAACCGTCAGCATTCGCGCAAGCTTCTCATCAGCCACAGAGGCAAGCTAGAAATCTTTTCCCTTCGCCCGTCGGAACTCGACACTAATTGAACTCTGCCTCCGAACGCATGCATTTTTTTTTCTTTCTTATGCGTTTCTCGGCTCCTTTCAGCCACGATTCAAAACAAGAAACGGCGCTACACCAAGTAAAATACCTCTCATAATTGTTCCTGAAATATGTATTTCGTTTGAATTTATCGAAACTATGTTTATTCTGCGGTTACCAAAACAACACCTTGTATTATTGACGAACTGCACCTACGCGAACATTGCGGGAGGACAGGTTACCCAGTCTCACAAGGACACTCGCGAAAATCTGTACCTCATGTCCATCAATAGTGTTGCCGCGATAGCTTCCACTCGCCCGTGAATAATCGACGCTAAGCGCTCGTAAAATGCCTACGATACGCTGTGACGTAGCATATCATATCGCACCAGCAATTGAGCGTCTCTGAACACAGTACCCTGGCACGTACTTCGCCCGGTAGTTTCATTTCCTCCGAGATGGTCACAGCACGCCTACGTAAGCGTCAGCTATCCTTAATTGGAAAGCGTATTCCTGAATGCGACGGGGGCTACGCCTCCTTAAAGCAGCCCAACCGATGTGCCAAGTTGGTACCCATACAATGAAGTTGCACAAGCGTTAATTAAGACTCGATCTAATCAAACAGTATGCACTTGCGGTGCAAATGTACGATGACGCTGACAGAACATAAAGCGTTGCTGTGGAGTACACCAAATCAACCTATTCACGACACTCCTTGTCGATGCACCCTCCCCCCCCCCCCCTACCAGAGTGTTGCCATTTCTTAAAGGGTTTAATAATTCTAGTAGACTATAGGGTTGATGAAAAACTGCTTGGCTGATGCCGGCGCACCCTTATTTTAGGGGAGAAGCACTTTAGGGGCGTAGCTTGTCCATCCGTCTGGCGTCCGGGAGCATGGCTATAGTCGAAACATATGTGAGACAAAAATAGTTTAACAATAGACTAATACTAATAATAATTGCGAGAGTGCAATATAAAACACCTACAAACACATACCCTTTATACTAGTCGGCGACTTCACCGTAGACATTAGGGACCTTAGGACCTAGCTTCGCCCACTCGCCATGACTTACGTTCCCTTTGTGGAGATGCGCGGATTTTTTTTTTACCACGAAAATGTTTTATGCCGTGGTCCACCACGGCTCAACTGACATAATGCCGTCACCGATATGACATGGTAAAGTATAAACCAACAGGTGGCAAAAAAAACTATAAGAATAAAGTCACAGCTTTGCCGCAAAGGCGAAGCAATGAGTGCGATAGCAACAAATTTGAATGTCACGAGAATAGTGGAGCAGATCGAAACGTGACGCGCTTTGGTCTTGCGCAATGAGTTACGAAGCGTACTCACTGGTACAGATGAACGCGAATAAGCGGCTCAGTTGTTTCTTCGCTGTGTTTTAAAAGCGCGCGCCTTTCGCAAACGAAGACTGTACATGCAACGAGTGCAAAGACCTTTGTGCGCCCGGTAGCTACAACCGATTCGTTTCGGTGAAAGCCCAAGGCGTATGATTCTCCCCACCACGAGACAAGCGTGCGCACGCGTGAGCGTCTTCGCCAGCCCTCCACTGGGCAAAATGCGCGTGGGATATGTACGCACGAGCACGCGTCGCCGTGTCGTGACGATCTGGCGACGCGCGCTCATTGTGCCATCTGACTGGTAATGCTGTAAACACGATAGTTCCCCAGGGATCGCCATCGTCAGCGGCATGTGGTACATAAGAATAGCTTGCCGTTTCAACGTTCAAGGAGGTGCTCCTTCGTGGCTTAGTGGCTAACGCCACGCAGCAAGCAAGGAGGCGGACGTTCGATTCTGCACGTCGGGGTCTTTCTCTGGATTTTTTTTCTTGCTTACGTTTTCATATATATAAGTACATATACATATACAGTGAATGACGGCAGTCACCAACGTCGACGCCGGCGACAAGATCCAGCCGAGAGTGTCCATAGAATTGCTATCGCAATAAAAGTTTTGTCTCAGGGAGTCGAACCTATATACGACCTCTCGTTCCACCACTAACGGTGAGCTATTTATACACAACATTTGCTGTTCTTGTTGGTGTTACTCAGAGCTCAGTTATTTCAGCGATTTTTTGTTTCTTTGTCATATGGCTCAAACGACGCGCAGGGCACGCTTTAAAGGTCGTCGTTTCACGCGTCGTGATACGCGCGTGCCTATCCAACTCATGCGCGCCCTCCTATCTCGCGATGGACGGTTTGTGTCTCTTGTGCTTTCCTCGTAAGTGTGCGCTGAATATACATAGAACACTAATGTCACTTAATTTGCTGCGGCTGTCTCGTTTGCGATAAAAGTGCACTGGTCACACACAAAAAAGCAGCATTTGTGACAGTTGTTAGTTCGCGCTCGTCCTGTACATATGTACGTACTTGTGGGTTAATTTGCTGCGTCATTTGTTGTGTTTGAGCAAAGCTCTCTAAGTGTCGAGCTGTGGCAGTGGTTAATTCACGCTCATCCCGTTTATGTTCTTCTCGGCGTCTTTCCTCGAGCTTCTTGCCGAGCTGCTTTCCAAGTTTCGGGCTGCATGCCGTTCATTCAAATTGTTGCTATATCATTCATTCATTCGCCCTTCTGACGAAACAATGCACAATAGGCGCTCAAGTACCTCTGTGAACACGCGTTTAACTTCTGTGTTATACCAGTTCTGAAGACTAATAATTCAGCCATGTTTTTTCTTTTTTATTTATTTGGCCACGTTCCGCGCATCTCAGCGATACCGCCGTAGAACAGTGAGACGCCAGTAAAACGCCGTTAGCATAAACATGGCTGCCGCACCGCAGTCGTCGCTACAGATGTCCGCGCTCTAAAGTACGTACCTTGTAGAATTGATGTAAAGGGGGGGGGGGGGGAGGTCAAAAGTTCCTAGGCCGCTATCCTATGTTTTCCTATGGAAGCGTGGCCTGGGAACTTTTGATTGATCGATATGTGGGCTTTAACGTCTCAAAACAACCATATGATTATGAGAGACACCATTATGGAGGGTTCCGGAAATTTCGACCCCCTGGGGCTCTTTAACGTGCACACAAATCTGAACACACAGGCCTAAAACATTTTCGCCACCATCGAAAATGCAGCCGCCGCAGCCGGGATTCGATCCCGCGACCTCTAGATCAGCAGCCGAGTACTTTAGCCACTAGACTATATACCGCGGCGGGGTGCCTGCGAAGTTTTGACCAGGTCTGTACGATAATTAAGTGCACGCCATCATATGCCCTGAGAGAAAGAAAGAAAGCGTAGGCAAAGGGCTAGCAATATTGGCTTTGCTTTGGCTGCTCTGAGTAGGCAATACGTGTGTAAGTAGGTTCTTTGACACTTTTTACCTATGAATGCGTTTCTCGATTTATTAAAGCCTTAACGTTTTCCAACGTCAGCGCTGCAATCCCAAGCAACTCGTGCTGGCCTTAACGATATACTTAATTTCAGCTCTTGGTTTATATTTGGAAAATAACAAAACATTCAAGCTCAAACTGTCAGACAGCGTCATGTCAGACAGCGCTTGTTTCTTCACTCTCAGGCGCGCAACGATATTGACACGAATATAGTCACCGGCTCGCACAACTTCCAGCCGCGTCCTGTGCATCTTTTGTAGTGCCAACACTCTAACAACCATACTTATTCATAATTCCGCAGTATTATTCACCCGTGATCTCACACCCTGTCGGGTCATTGCTTTACACTGTATCGGGAGATGAAAGAAGACCCGCCGTGGTGGTCTAGTGGCTAAGGTACTAGGCTCCTGACGCGCAGGTCGCGGGATTGAATCCCGGCTGCGGCGGCTGCATTTCCGATGGAGGCGGAAACGTTGTAGGCCCATGTGCTCAAATTTGGGTGCACGTTAAAGAACCCCAGGTGCTCGAAATTTCCGGAGCCCTCCACTATGGCGTATGTTATAATCATATGGTGGTTTTGGGACGTTAAACCCCACATATCAATCAATCGGGAGATGAAGGAACATGATCCAACAGTGTCCACGGTCCACTGTTGGATAATGGACAGTATACAGACAGCCGCTGTCAAAAGTCTCGCGAAGACCAGAAGACCGCGCTCTCACCACATCGGCGTGCATTTTTCAAAGGGACTCGGAACAACCGATCAGAACGCCGAGCTATTCGAGTCTGCTTGCCTTCCACCGAGCAGCGCGTCAAGTTCAAGAAGCCGTCATCGAGCACGCGGGGCGATTACCTCGCGCCTGTTCGGGGTTCGAACGCCCGTCTACGCTGGCGCTGCCCGACGAACGGGTTTCCCCCGAGTGCCTTGCAGCTCGCTTGAATGAATCTCGGGACGCCGCCATCGGAAGCGGCGCATTTGGCGGGTATTCCCGCTTAAGGATCGTTTTTGGCCCGCTCGCGCTTGTTTCCCCGAATAATTGGATGCCGACGCAGCGAGCACCCTTCCTAATACGAAGTGGATGAGAGAGGGGGGGGAGGCAGAGAGCGGGGCAAATTCGAGACGACGAAATAGCAAATTTCATTACACGCACGCGCCTAGTGCGAGGTAATCCTGTTGTGTTTTTTTTTGTTTTTCTTGTGTTTATGAATCTCTTGAACGATTGCAAAGCTGCCGCTTGGCTGCCCGTACTCGACGCTACAGATTCGACAGAGTCCCCCCCCCCCCTTCTTTCCGTCAAAAAAAAAAAAGAAAGGGCATGTTCATTCCACGAACTTTGATGCGACATACTCATACGCATTACACCCGTAAAATGCTTGCACGAGCATGGAAAAAAAAGAGACAATGACAATGACACGCACAATTCTAAGCATCACCCCCCCCCTTCGCCGCTGCCCCCGCTTTTTGAATCAACTTATCAAATACATATTTCTGTATACACTGCTTCTTTTAACGCTTCTGAATTCTCGAGCTGCCATCGTGCCAACTGCGTCTTTGCCCGTTTCATCGGCATTCTAACGACTCCTGGCAGACTAGGCGGCGCCGTAAGTAATGCGCTTATGCGATCCGTAGGCCCGTCGTCAGACTTCCTAGCTAGCCTGGTGTGTTTTGCGAAGGTTGATCGCAGAGCGCGCGGGGATCGTCGAACATGAATAAGTAATTATCGCCAACTGATTGGTTTTTCGCCGGGCCGCTGTATCAGGAGCTTACGTCTTGTGAAATGACGCGTACTTTTTTCAATGCGTGACTTATGACTATCTTTCACGCCTTATCTATGTTTTCTTTATTATTCTTCCAACGATGAAAGAGTTGACTCGGGACGCAGTAGCATTGTTATCACGCTTGTGAAGCTTGCAGAAGGTGACCGATGCAAGTGTCTCTTTCAGTAAAGGTGAGAGCCGGTCACAGTGCTAACCGTATTAATAATCTCACTTAGATTACCACCAATATGTTATTCAAATGGTCTGATTGATTGATATGTGGGGTTTAACGTCCCAAAACCACCATATGTAAATGAGAGACGCCGTAGTGAAAGGCTCCGGAAATTTCGACCACATGGGGTTCATCAAATCGGAGCACACGGGCCTACAGCATTTTCGCCTCCATCGCAAATGCAGCCGCCACAGACCAAATTGTCTGATTAAGCGCTAAATATTAAAAAAGATAGCGAAAAGATGCGCCGAGGTGAGTCAAAGTAGAAAATAATGCTTGAAAAAAATATAAAAACGTGTTTCAAAAAGGAATATCATATAGCAACGTTGCGAGAACATGACACTGTGCCACACCTATGTTAGAGTTACGGCCTTATCATTGCGTCGCAATCTGTATCAGTTACATAGGGAATAACGAAACGGCGTAAGGATAAATGCGAAAATAAATCAGACGCCCTGAAGTGCAAGCAGCCACCAACAAGAAAACTTGGGAGCAGTCACACTGTCTACGCATTGGACTGTTGAAGAACAATCGTCAGACGTATACAAGTAGTCGTAGAAAAACCAGGGGTCAGCCTAAATCGAGGCTGTGTTCCAACTCTAGTCTGCGTCACAGATACGCTACGTTAACAGATTAGAAGACGGCATCGAGTCGCTAGTCGTCTGAAGACGTCAGCAAGACGACTGGACACAACTGGCAAACGCTCGGAGGGAGGGGTGTTGAACTCTCCCCCGGAATGTTGCGACTTCGCATGCCTACATATAAATGCACATATAGAACATACGGACGTACCTAAATCAAGAATAATTGAACCAGCTCCCCTCCCCCCCCCCCCAAAAAAAAAAATGGCTACGCCCTTGCATGACGCCATTTAGATTTAACCGGAGAAAGCAAGAACTATAACTTGGAATATTTGTTATTGAATCTTTCTACATGTTCAAACGTGTGAATATTTCAACGCTGCAGCTTACATCAAGCATGTAGCAAACCGTGGTCACGACTTCCTTTGAGCTAGCAGCCTTCTTCGACAGTATTTAACCTTCGTCCGCCATCTTTGTCCAACAGCAAAGTAGCGTGCAACGCACTTATCCCGGACACTGTATTCACAAAACTGTCTATTTTTCTGGCTATTTGAGAATTATAATGAGACTTTAGATGGTAGCAATCCGGTCGTGTGTGTACTTGGATGTCTAAGGTGTGTATAGGAACACACCCTAAGTTATCGAAATTTTACGCTGTCTCAAAGGCTAGACCAATACAAGAAAATTATGAAGCGTGGCGTCTAAAGTTTAATCTACACTACACTTTAGTTCTTCATGAACATCCTATCGGAATAGCTTTAGTGTTTTGTTCACCTGGTGTTATTTAGTGCACACGTAAAGTGTATTTGTAGTACTGTGATTTGTGATTATCATATGAAAGCTGTAGCCAGAAATGGAACCTGCGACCTTGGGCTCAGCAGAATCGTATCGGCGATTAACTCCTGAACGAGAAATAACGTGATCAATTGACTTTGGCGTCAACACACACGATATACCTTATTATTTCCGAGTCATCATTATGTGAAACATCAGGAAACTTACACACGATAACACTGTTCCCGAAAAAAATGACAAAATTAATTGACGTCAAATAACAATACTGTTTTCTCTCAAAAGTTGTCAAAATTGTTTTTATCACTTCTCAGACACATTTGCTCTAAAAAAAATCTGGAGCCAAAAGCCCAATTTTGATCTGCGAACTCAAGAGAGCTGAAGGAAGTACCTGTCTGGATACTCAAAACAAAAATAAGCCCGAAATAAAAATTAAAATTGATTACACAAGTCACACTTTAAAAGGGTCACTCGAAAAGGTGGGTAACTCACCTTCATGCCATGCCGCCGTAGGTGTGTTGAACGCAGATCATCTTCTGAAATTCGTCAAATTTCTGAGAATTAATGTCATTCGAATCATGCGAAGGAAAGGTGACGGTGGTGCAATTTGTTTTTTTTTGTTTTGTTTTTGTTGAGCGACACGTAACGAAATGACGCATGTTATACGTACATACATATATCTTGAAACAGTCGCATTTGTTAACCTGTTACTTACATTTCCGTAACGATGCCAAGAGCAACAAGGTGATTACCAACACCAAAAGTGGCAATGGCGCTTAACTACGATTGACGCTAACCTGACGTGACAATTCCATCATCCTAATCTCATCTGCCCATCTATGTGCAAGTCAGTCCCCTTGTATTGTTCTAGAACAGATGCAAAGAGGTGCATCACGAAGCTATACAGTGATGGCCAAACCCATGACCTTAGTTTTGACGCATTCGATGCTCCGCCAATTCACACACGTATACGGCGCTGGTCGTTCCACCATTCGTTTCTTTTTAATACTTCTGTTCATTTAATCCAGGAAGAGCTCGCCTCTCTCTTCAACCTAGTGGAGAGTGTTAAAAACTTTGTTGTCAGTTGGCGAATGTCCGCATCGTTGCAGAACGCACAGACATGCTCGAAACGATAATTGGGATTCGTATATTGCATCTGTGGCTTCCGTTTACAGTTGCCCTACACGCACGACAACACATAAATTATTGACTTTCCCGCTGCACAAGCATCAATCCTTTACCTGGCTTAGCCTGAAATATTTGAGACGCACGAAGAGTGGCTTAAGTTACCAGACTGAAAGGCTTTTGAACAAAGACGCATTCAAGCTATCCAAGCGAATCAGCTGCACCCTCCACTGTAGACGCAAAATATCGTTTATGGCAAAATCTGGGTAAATATGACACTACATGAACATAAGGTTGTGTTCTTTGTATACAAGATGCCCTACATTTTTCCCGTAATTTTTTTATTGGATTATCCGCACTGCTAGATTCACGCTCGCACTCTTTCTACTTGGATATCGCTTAGGGCCAGGAGTATAGATTAATAAAACGAATGTCCTTGGGTGCATTTTTTTTTTTTCATCGATTGCAACAATTGGATATCTGCAGTTAACACGGTGCCTTTTAGGGTACTGCTCGGTAAAGAGGTCCACGAAACGGCTTTTAGCTCTCCTGTAGTAGAGTACTAAGTACTCTAAATCGTTAACCACTTTTTCTAAACACACAGCTCCACTACAAACGCATAACAGAAAACTTCCAGACAACATTCATGCGGCAAGAACCCGTGTACGCACACGCATCATCCACCCACCTATGTCATAACTTGTGTTTTTGCGCTCGTATAGGTAGCGTTTTGGTGCATGAAAATTACCATCGATACACAAGAACAGAAAGATTAAAAGAAAAAAGAGAGAGATGAGGTGAACTAGGGAGTATACGTGTCTGCCTTCTCGATTCAGGAAGGCGATGGCGTCTGGGGTATTACTTCACTTCGCGTAATTCGAGGACACGCCAAATACCGTTCATACTGTTCACTGACACTTTTATTTGATCTGTCTCTCCCTAGTGCTTGCCTCCTCCAGCCCGGACGCTAAATATTTTCTCCCTCGGCTTTCCCTCTGGCCAGATTCCTCGCAATCCAGCCGATCCTCGGACCACGCGTTCCGATCTGGGCGCATTTTATAAGAGCCCTTCGAAACGAATCCACGGCACACAGACGTAAGTCTCGCCGGGTCATCCCCGCCCGGTCGCCCCGCTTTGAAGGTCGCGCACCAATTTCTTAGACACCACCCCCTCCCCCTCATGCCACCCTATCCTACAGCTCTCACTCCTCAGACTCATTTTCCTCATCTTCGCCGTTCTTTTTGTCCCCCCCCCCCTTAGATGCGCCGTTCTTTCCATTCGGAGAAGCGCAGCACCTAGTTGACTTTCTTAGAAGCGACAGCCTTGCCGCCGAGACGCTGGGCGGAGCTTAGGCCCCACCTAAGGCCTCAAGACGCCACGGGTACGAAGCGCGAGCCAATGCGAGCCTCAGAGCACAAGTACGTGGCACGTAGCCCTCCTCAAGATCATGTTGCTGGCTGCTCTTGAGCTCGTTCCTTTCTCACGTTTCTTCGTCTATTCCTTCGAATTTCACCCCCCTCCACACAAACACACACCTGTTCCTCTACTTTATTCAGCCTTTCACGTTCAAGACTATGCAAGGCTATCAGCCCGAGCACATTGTCCGGCATGAGAGCACTTAGACCTACTCACGTGGAACTACCTGGAGGTGCGCGCGCATGCCTACTGGAAGCACGCGTGATCTTGCATGTCGAAACAGGGCGTTGTTGCTAAGGCTGTTCGATGCAAACGCTACAGCACCGCTCAAACACCGCAAATCCTCATCGCGCTGCTCCGTCATCGCTCTTCGCATTTTCTGAGCAACGACTTTCAAATTCACGTCATGTACGTATGTGTAACCAGAGTCGGTGCATCAACATTAGCGAAGGACATAGGGACGAAATATCACTGAATTTGAGCACTCAGCAACGTATTGTGTGTTCTAATTTCAAGTGACTGTGTTTTCCCTTCCAAGGCGAAAGCTTTAGGTTATATGTTGGCCGTGACCTTGTGAAAACTGCACCATCCCAAAAAAATGCCGACAGATGCGAAGAAATGTGAGAGTTTGAACCGGAATTGAATCCAGGTATTCTGCGGAGCATTAATCTATTCTACCCCAGAGCCACACTTGTGCTTGAAAACTGCTTCGGAAATAAACAGTACACAGTCGCCATGTAGACGGATGCTAAGAATACAAATCAGGGATACGAATCTATGGCCGTAGAATATTTTACTACAGAGCCACCCAAGTTCTCGGAACTGCTTCGTCAAGGAATACCCGACACAGCTGTCAAGCCGATTGAGGAGCCACATTCTCAAATATAATAATGCGTGGCACAAGCATAGAAGCCAGAGTTAGGTAGGCGGAATCTGAGAAGTACTGAAGTGCGAACAAAAATCTTCCAGCTTTGAAGAAAACATACAATGATAAATATGCTCGCATGAGGTGTTCGAAAAGTGGATCTGATGTCAAACATTTGTAATTGCTCATTTTGGCTAATTTGTGTGCGTGAGTAAAGCAACGCTTGCGCCTTCTTGCGTTACAGGAGTGTAACATCTACCGAACTTCTTTTTTTTCTGATTTAAAAAGAGAGCTAAAACAAGACCTGTACCAAAGAACGAAAAAGACTAAATTCTGGGTTTTGAGGTATCAAGACGACTGTGGTATTACGATAAAACACGTGGTCTCCGCATCAATTTACAACACCTGGAGTTTCTTTGGCGTGAGCTTATACGTCATACACGACCATTTTCTCCTTTTTGCTTTGCGTTTCACCCCAAGCAGAAATGCAGCCACCACGGTCGGGAATCAAACCCGGGTCCCCGAACCTAGCGACTCGGCCCCTAAGTTATTAGGTCACCGTGATGGTTTCGTAAAGGTAAACAGTTTCAAAGTAATGCCCAAAAAATAGACCAGTGAAATGACGTTTCACCGAAAGGATTTCTTTAAATCTTGAAATATAGTGTTTCTACAATTTGAAATTGGAGTCGTTTGTATATAACCTAGAGCAATATTTTTTTACAGAAAATGAGAAACGCAAGCTTTCTTTTTTTCGCATCGTATGCAATTAGGTTTCGGGCCTTTAAGTGATTTATCTTGTTCAGTGTATTTAATTTCGCCCCGTTCCTGCATTATACAAGCCATAAGACATGCGTAGAGCAAACATTGTTGTTAAGAGGCCAACGCTTTGCAAAAAAGAAAAAGAAGTGTTACTTGCTTACGTGGCTCAGCGGTATTTTCATGTAGTACGTTGTCCAGTAAGATTGCGAAGTTCTTCCAGCAAGCTTGTTCGGATGCCGACTCAAAAAAGATCCGAGGCATGCTTGTTTTATCGCGGAATAGTCTTATAGATACATTGGCGTAATGGTACAGAAATTCACTCACCTAAATGCTTGAATCTCTGATTGCATTTATTCTGGGCTGAAGCGAAATGGGAATAATGAGTGCATATTGTCATGCTTCATGCTCTTATATTCACTCCAGCGACTTCAAGAATCACCGGATATCTCAGCATTCTATAATATATGAGATGCTGGCATCTCATGTAGTAGCTATCTCATACAGCCTCTCATATGCTGGCATATCCGACAAATTATTGTTACGAAGAGGCTGTTTCGCCACTGCTTCTGTACAATGCTTCACTGCAGTGCTTATGCACCACACTAATGTTTACCGCATACGAATATTCATACATAGTAATGGCTACCGCATTAACATGCTACTGTCTGCTCTGAATTGTACGTCCCCCATACACACCTTTCGGCTTTACTTTCTAATGCAAGTTAGCTTTTCCACATTAACATGCTTATTGCAGTGAAAGTCGCTTTACAAATTAAGGCATGACATTTCCCCCCCCCCCCAAAAAAAAATGTTCTTAAGAACTCGCATCTATCAAACTACCCTTTCAGCGTTGGAAACATTGGTCAATATTCTTGTGAAATCTACAAGCTCAAGTATTTCAATGCCACCAAGTCAGCTGTAATCTCCGTTTCAAACATACGTGAGCTTGTGTAGACGTAGGGGGGCGAAGAGGAGACCAAACGTCACTGACGTATTTTGCTCGAAAGTTTTAATAGACAGCGCCACGACACGCGCTCTCGGTGTTATTTTCACCCAGCCGGGGCTTGGTAGTGTTCTCTACACACGCGTAGAACATCTCACGTTTATGTCGTAGTTTCCTTTGTTTTTATTTATCAGTTTTTCCACGTGTCGACGTTTTTTCTTTCTGTGCGCGCATTTTCTTCTGTTTCTTGCAGAAGAAGCGACGGAACAAGAGGCCACTCTGGCATTCCAAACTCGCACTGACCGCAGTAGCGCAGGTACGTGCAGCAGCAACGCCTCAGCGACCGCAATAAAATTCGTCGTACCCAGTATATAGAAACACAACGAGCCGGTCACTGTCTCCGAGCGGCGCCCGACGCACGCGCTACTGTTCCTCTTTACCTTCTTTCCCGTGTTCTTTCCCCAATCTCTCTTTCCCTCCTACTCCCACACTCTCGACGCCGTTCCTACCACAACCCCGCGCGCCAGGTGAGGAGGAGCGCAGGCGTACGCGGCCGAAGTCAGGGGCCGGGCCTGGGGCGCCGGCCCCGTTCCAACGACCGCCCCCGTCGCAGCACGTGCGTCCCGGCGTGCCCTCTCTCCTCCCCGCCACACCGTCTCCCTCTTTTTCCCGAGCTTCCCTCATCCCTCTCGCCGGAGCGGGCCCGTGCGGCTCCTTGCAACTCCGAAGCTGGAGGACCAAGTTGTCCCGCCCGCGATGCAACAGGTACGCTCGGACGCGGGCGCCGCCGGTTGAGCGACATCGACGACGTGTGGGCCGTGGAGAGCAAGCGAATCGCCTCCCTGAGTTCGTCGGGAAAAACTGTAACTATCCTCTGGACATGTCCTGCTGCTTTAAGGAACATGCAATCTCTAATTAGTGCGTGTGCCGCCACCTCGTCAATTGATTAGCAGATGTAGTCACTTTGTTGTCGCTGTCAAATTTGCCGAAGCCGTAAGAACTTTTATAACGTGATGAGTAACTTGATGCAGCCTTATAACGTACGAAATAGAGTGTGATGTAGATAAAGAAAAGCCAAAGAGCATCTCAAAGGCTCTCAGCAAAATATGAAGGCCGTCTGGTTGGGAGCCTCTCAGAAGGCTACTAACTGGAACTGAGGGTTGCGTGTTCGACTGACTGCATAGTGATCATTGGACGAGATCTGCCGTTGTGTGATTCTGGCATCACTTATTTATGAAATGAAGATTGTCCACAATTCAAGTAAGATGCTGAGTTTATAGCTTAGCATGGCATCCTTGTATGCCAGCTGAGCGAGGTATTGGAGCACTCAATGGTCATGTAAGCTGTCACGCTTACAATCCCGAGAATTCAACTTCCACTTTTTCATTGTTTCAGTAATCTTTCAAAGTCCACTAAGCAATAGCGATTGGACCGCGCATAAATAACTTGCCAGCACCGCCTTCAAATTAAGCGAAACGATTGTTTTTCCTAACAGTTGTTGCTTATATATGTTATTATAACCAGAACTAGCTCCTCAATGTCACCTTTTATTGGCCAGTTTGTGGAATTCGGAGTTCATGCAGCAGTGGCCGTCCAAGTCGTTTCTTTATATTTTATGATTATCCTTTTTTGCTTCTGAATGCCACAAGAGTCGGCCTGTCAGATATGTGTATAGTAAGTGAGTCTCATCAAAGGCCTCCGTAGTGTAGCTTTCATGATTACGGTACCCGACTGTTGAGCCGAAGGTCGCGGGATCGAATCCCGCCTGCGAAGGCTGCATTTCAATGGAGGCAAAATGCTAGAGACCAGTGTACTCGGATTCATGTGAGTGTTAAAGAACACCAGGTGCTAAAATTTACCGGGCTACTTTACCACGGCATTCCCCATAGTCATATCATGGTTTTGGAACGTTAAACGCCCAAAACGTTATTGTTAAAGCCTTATGATTTATTAATCCAATACTGTTGAGGTTACAAAAGCAGTCCCCTGTCTAAAGTGTTGCTCATTTGGTCACTGTTTTTTTATTGACACCATTACGCAGGTTCTGAATCAGCCACTCTAGTGATTATCAGTGGCGCATACGTCATCCATACCTACATCGACAACCGAAACGTAAAGCAGCCAGCCGCCTGGGTAAGTAGGAAGTGTACGCTAAACCTGTGCATTCTTTCTATAGGCTACATACGTTCCGCAACACGCGCATATTAGCTTGGCAGCTATGCTAAAAAAATTAATGTGCAGGCGTGACGCAACGATTCTAGTATTACGGGACACTTCAAACATGATTCTTAGATTCCCGAATCCTTGTGAGGACTTGTCATCACCACCACAAGCCGGATAGAAAGATAACGGTCGAGCAAGTATGAAATGAGTGCACCGAAATATTGATAGCTGACTGAGATGACCATGCCAAAGAGCAGCACTGGCACGATAGTTTAGGAAAATCATGCGCATCCAAATGCACGATAGGAAGATGTGTTACTTGTGCATTTCCTAAATCGTGAATTCCAGTTCTCACACTGGCGTTGATAAATGCAGACATCGAACGACACTGTCTGCAAGTCCAATTTGATGAATCTAAAAGGATGGGTGGGGTGTTCTTCTCACTGCAAATAAAACTTTAAGTTGACATCATTGGACTGCCATGTCGTACATCAACTAGCCCTCACAATATGCACTAAAATGGCACAGTTGGCCCCGGTACGGCGTCCAAGATCTTCAAGAACTCTTTGCAAGGTAAGAGCATCCCGTAAAGATATCTCCAAGAATGCTCTAATTTCATTCCAAGGCAAGAAGGCGCACGTACTTTCACGCAAATTATGTACAGATAGGTTTCTCCTTTGAGCAAGGTACATGCAGCGGTGTGAGAACTAAAAAAAAAAAAGAAATGTAGTAAGAAAGCTAGGAAATAATCCGACGAAACGGTACTGTATAACGTGCAATCTGGAACAAGACATCAGTTAGGACGCAAGCATGAACAAAAACAATTGTCAAGCATTACTATAACGGTAACTAAAAAGGCATAAATGCATAAATGAAAGTGACTAAAAGATTCCAGGCGCACTGGAAGAGTAAAAACATGTTTGAACATTTCTTTAGGCGACAAAGATGCCGAAGATAATATACCTTTCGATACGAAAGTGTCGACTTTTGAAAAGTAAGTGGGGCGTGAAGCTGGAAAGATTACATTAAACGCTACTGCACAATGTGACGATGCTAATAAGTAGCTCCTATATGAAATGATTCATTTAGTATTAGCTATAGTTTTCAAGCTTGTGAACTTATTCTCAAGCTTGAGCATGAAAACCTACGCAGTGACCATGACCTACGCAGTGACCATGATTATGAAAGCTGTCACGGTTTCGAGTAACGGCGCCAAGAATGGGGAATCGGCTCAATCAAGAGAGAACAGATCTAAACGGGGGAAAAAGAAATACAGAGAGAAATAGAAAAAATAGGGATCGTAAAAATGAATCAGGTTGCAGTGGTTTGCTACTTAACGTTGGGGGAGGGACAGACGGGCAAAAAAAAAAATACGAGACGATTGACACGCGCACACAGCATTGCTCACCATGCTGTCGAAGAAAGCATTGATGAACGTTATTTTACTTCTTCAGAAAACACCATTACGTGTTTTGCCATAACGCAGCAATGCTAGTTGTTTCCCGCAGCACCGATGGCGGTCGATTCTACGCCCCAGTAAAATTTATCTTTGTGTAGCCTATTTGGCTTAAAGCTGCATGAACGTTTTGTACGCCGTGGACAGAAAGACAAACGTACAACATGTCATGATGTACGGTATCGACGCTATCCGGGACACTTTTCGTCAAGGTATAGTGTCGAAATGTGAGTGTTAGTAAAAGCGACGCCCCGGCGCAGGTGAAACAGTGAGCTATCGTTGCGTCCAAATAGAGCACGCAATGGACGAAATTCGCAACGAAAGGACAAGAAACTGCAACTGCGAAATAGTGCTTTTGTACATACCAATGCTCTCAATCATTGTGGTTACCAAGCGCAGGCGATATTGCAGCGCCACATGCATGACAACCTTGACGGTACCATGCACGAGCATGCACTGGTCTTGGTCTCAGCAAGCCAGTCCTTCGTCTCAGCTAGCGAAATAGTACAAAGTGCCTGTTTTAAGGGGTTCGTTGTTGCGATTGTATGATCTCGCGTAACAGCCATTGAAGAATGCAACTGAAGCACGATAAACACAGCACAAAACCGCCGGAAAGCCGTCATGAAAAGTGGAACGCCAATAATGACCCCAGTTCCAAGAAAATTGGACAGAAACCTGTACGCGGAAGAACAGAGTGAAATACGGTATAAAATATATATTCCATGTCACTATTGAAAGTATAGAAACTAGCACGAGAGGAGGTTTATAGTAAAAACATAATACCTATAGCAAATCCCGAAGTAAATGGTCTATATGGTTCAGAGGCAGCCTGCTTTCGTTAAGCCAACTTAACACTGACCAGTAATGAGTGAGACGGCATGCGTAAGACGAAAACGGCGCGCGATGTGCGCAGGGCAGAAGTGACCGGGGGCGGCCGGCCTGCTGATTATTGAAGCGCATGGACGAGGCCTTGCTGGGTCGGCCGGGCCCCATGGCTCCGACAGCGTACGGCATCGGGATCAGAGGGTACCTGGACGGACACGACATGGCGACCAGGGTGCAGCCGCCACCGGAAGCCGCTTCCGACCGCTGTAGGTTGCTATGCACTTCCCGCTAGAGGCGCCATTGACGCCGTTAGTCCGCGACACGTCACTGGACGACTCAATTGGCATGCGCGAGGCTACTTATTAGGTTATTAAGAGGGCCATGACACGGTCACTCAACGATTAGCGGTTTTGAGCAAAAAATGAAAGTAGAGGGTCTATTATGCCTATTCTTAAATGAAAAGTGGCCCGCAAAAGAATATTCCAGTACAGAACAAGCCCTAGAAGGCACCGGCCATAAACCCTGCTCACCGCCAGAGACCGCCACTTTGCTATGGCGCGTGTGGCGTCATGTTCCGGAAGGAACGCAGCAGGCTCCTTGTACCGAAGTTTCTGCCGCTGCAAATCGTTCAAAGGCAGTGCCAAGTTGAAGAAAACTAAACTATTTAGGCTTAATGCGCAGCTGACTACAGAACAACGACGTTCGCCGGAATGAAGACACTCGCACAGCTAGCTCTTTGTTACATCACGGTTCGCGAGTGCGCAAGTGTTGCACGACTTTCAGGCCACTAACGTGTTTGTAGAAATAACCGTTAGACCAAACACGCTGAAATGTTTCCAGTTTACTTGTGAATGCGCAAGTGTTAACCCTCATAACAGAGATTATGATCCAAAATTGGGTGTCATCGCTCTTTTAAAGAGGGCGAAGGTCACCATCTAAATCATCAGAAACCTACGTGGTCAGAACCCTTCTAATATTCAGTTGCGGGACAAGTCCGACTGAGTGAGAGCAGCACGGTGCAGACTTTACGCCCTCTCACGGGTTTTTAAGGGAAAGGGGGCACCGCCCTCCCCCTTCCCCTCGTGCGCTGACCTATGGGGTGCCCTATATAGCAGTTCGTCCTGTATATATGGCTCTATAATGACTCTTTGTTATATATATATATATATATATATCTAACAGACGATAATAACAGACGATATATATATATATATATATATATATATATATATATATATATATATATATATATATATATATATATATATATATATATATATATATATATATATATATATATATATATATATATGAGATCTAACAGACGATAATGCCAAGGAATGTATAGCGGAAGCTATTAGAACCAATGTAATGTAAATAAGAAGAAAAGTGGGTGAAAAAATAACTTGCTGTGAGCAGGAATCGAACCTACGACCTCCGAATAAGCATCGAACATGTGTGTGTGTGTGTGTGTGTGTTTGTGTGTGTGTGTGTGTGTGTGTGTGTGTGTGTGTGTGTGTGTGTGTGTGTGTGTGTGTGTGTGTGTGTGTGTGTGTGTGTGTGTGTGTGTGTGTGTGTGTGTGTGTGTGTGTGTGTGTGTTTGCAGTTTTACATAAGTGGCGCATCGAACCAGAGAACAAAGTGACTCAAGTATTATACGGGCATCCGCCATAAGGTGCGCTAATTATGTGTCTCTGGTAATATACGGTGGCGTGCCTCGTTGCGCTATTAACACGCTACAGTCATGCCCTCTACGCAACCGACAAATGAGGACAACTCAGTGCCTCCATGTGCCTCTAGACACATTGAAGCTCGTAGACGTTTACTAACCGTTCTCCGCATGATGGTGTCTAAAATATAGGTTTTTCGTAAACTCTCACCTTCAAGGAGGCTTTCATTTCTCTCTAGTTTCTTGCATACTAAAAGCAAGATAAATGTAAAGCCAATACTCTATGCCTATTCATGCGCTCTATTGTCTTTGGCATTAACGTCATTTTATTTTATATGAGCTCAGGTAACGGTTATTACTCACCACTTTTCCGTAATCTTATCCAGCGTCAATCAAGCAACGCAGTGTTAAATTACATGTATCAAATGTTTTTCCTTTCAAACATACACTGCCACTGAAACGGTTTGAGAAAACCTGCTACGCTAAAAATAAGTATTTTCCTGAAAAAAAGAGCCCGTTCGGTAGCGGAATGTTAGATTTCGGTTGCAAAGTAAGTTCAGAAAGAGTTATTGGCACTAAATAAAGAGAAAAGAAGCAATACCGCGATCAGAGCAAAGACGAAAACTTTGTGACCTTCAATGCATTTCATAAACCCCAAAGCCAACAAAATGAAAATGCGACTATGCTACTGCTGTTCTTAAGTTTATCAATAAGTTATAAATCTCACTTATGAAACTGTGCCAGGTAAACGACACGACACCTTTCGTGAGAACTGTCAGCGATATAATATTTGCACACTTTATATACCAGTGGTCAGTAACCTGCGGCTCCCGGCACGATCTCAGAACCCCACTCCCTCCTCTTATCCCTTTCTATCTTAAGACCGACACGGCAGCTTTTACCTCAAGTGAGTTTAGACTGAAAGAAAGGAAAATTACTTCCAGTTGGCATGATCTCTATTCCGGATTTGTACGTCATTATCGATGCTGCCGAATTTTTTTCTCCTTGCCTGCAACCTACACTTACCCCGATATCCGTCAGGCCCACACCTTGCCGTGTTCATTCAACTCGGCTCTCAGCCTCGAAAGCTAGATTGCCGCCTTCTGCTTTAGATTATAATGCACGCAAACTTCACAGCATTTGTTTTTCATGCGCACTTACGGAGGTATCAACTTGGTGCTTCAGTTTTTTACTAAATTTTGCCTATTTATAACTTTTCGCGCCCAGGGGATAAGTACTTGTTTGATACCTCCTGTTCATAAGTTTTCTCGCAAAAAAAGCAGAATAAATAGGTAATAAAGGTAACGAAGATAATAGAAAGAAAAATATCTCGAGCAGTTCACAAACGTTCGCTAAGTCCAGTCGACTTTGAAAACTGCATGCAAGAATGCGTGGAGTGAGGTTCCAGTAGATTAATTAAAGGCGCGATGGTCCATCGGGTATGTGTTAAGTTTGCTACCCTACACATGTGGGAGGGTGTTAAGTCATAAAAAGAGAAAAAAAAAACGCAAAGGCTGCTTGACCAAAAAGTGCATACTGCTATCTTACGTTAAGTCGCACGAAGTTTGCGGAGGAGTGTTCTCTCCTAGCGATTTCGCCTATGTTCAATAGTGCAGCGCTCACGTTGTAAGGATGACTAGTGATGTAGAAGGTGTTCGTCACTTCTCATCGCATCATTTTTCTGTCTCCCTTTCCACGTGTGGGGTAGCAAACCGGATACACCCTCAGCTAGCTTTTCATTGCTCCTTATTTCTGTCTTCGTACTAGTTGTTGAGCATGTAGCTCGTCAGAGATGCTCAGAATAAGTCACAAGAATGCTCCGGCGAGCTCAATCTTCTCGTCTTGTCGGCGTCGGTAGGTTAGTGGTTGTGGTACTAGGCTGCTGACTCGAAGGTCACAGGTTCGCCGAGGAAGTAGAATTTCGGTGGAGGCGAAGTGGAAGAGGCCCGTGTACTATCCCATGTTGATACACGCTAAAGAACATCAGATGGTCGAAATTTCCGGAGCCCTTCACTATACGGCATCGATCATAATGACATCGTGGTTCGGGACGTTAAACCAGAGACATTATTATTAATAGCCCCTACTTCTGTTTAGCAGTCATTTCGTAGAAGATTTGATAATGCCGCGTGTGGCACTATATATATGCACATCTTTGAATAGAAAAGTCGGAGCTGGCCCTAATTGGAAGTTCGGCAAATTAGATGGAGAGGAGCAAAGAGCTATGACGCCTGACATAAATTTATGCTTCTATAACGCCAGCTTCTGGCCATGTCAGGCAATGCGCACGCATGCAAGCTAAATTGCAGGGTTATGAGTGCGAAGGTTTGAACGGCTTTTACAGAAAACAAAAGTAAAAAACTGTCCCTCGTCATCACTCGTCTTCAAACAACCCACAGTCGTGTTTACTTATGCAGTCAGTCTTCGTGCTTTGTTTTGTTTTGCCGTCAAACATTTCCAGCGGAAAGTCGGCGTTGCCTTTGGGTAAAGCTCGGACGTTGAGGGTCTCCCTTCGTTTTCTCCGAGTGCAGATTAGAAACTGAGGTTTTGTTACAAGCCGCTGTTTTGAAAGTCTCCGCGAGTAAGCCGATACGGCTTTATTCTGCCTATACGTCGCAGGCCGTGGTATTCAATCGCGCCTTATATATGGCTGATGCCATCAAAACTATTCAGACTGCGACCGCAGATTGCGGGGTCATGGTCGCAGTCTGAACAGAAACGTGCCTGTGCCCCATAATTCGAACGACATTAAGATCCCCGTTAGCAGACTTTTCGCAGTCGTTCAAGCAGCCAGTCATGAGCCGAATTTCTTAGTGTATAGCAGTTAACAAAACAAAACTCCTAAGACAAAGATATTCGACAAAGGGAAGGCGGCTTCAATTACAGACTGTGCAGTGAAAAAAAGTAATGATGAATTGCGCTTTGATATATTTGTAGGAAATAGCGCTTTTTTTAGAGTGAGATCCTATGAAGCACGATTTTTTTTTTCTGTTTAGCCTACATTATACGCCCTTTTGCACTAAACGAAGGAAAATTGATGTCGTGCATTCTACGATTTCTCTTAATTGAAAAAGCTGCACGAGACATCAAAACAACTAAAGATGCTGGGAGCTGAAGACAAAATATATTCCACCATAACAGTCCCTTGACGACGACTGCAATGTAAGCGAGTTTTCGAATAGGGGCCCCAAATAAATAGCGTAAAGGCCACTGCGCATGCGCAAAACCTAAACCGTTTTTGGGCTTTTGGTTGCAAACGCTATTTCTCGAGTTTAGCAGGAGCCCCAAAGCCTGCCCCAAAAGTTTTGGGTCAGACAAACGTGACGGCACCCACTGAAGCGACATCTTTCGGCCAAGACTAGAGTGACATAGAAGAGGGGGAGTGTCCAAAGCGCCGCAGACCCTATTCGAAATCTCATCGCTCCTGCTTGACCCAAAGCGTCCATACGCAATGGGCTTTGGGACCCCAAACTCTCGGGGCACCTATATTCGAAAACAGGCTGGCCAAATATGTGTAATTATATTGAATCGAGGGAAGGGCCACGCTAGTCAGTCATCGCTAGCGTGGAGCTCAGGAACGCAACTCGTGCACAGAGTCCTTGATCTATGCTCACGGCTGGTCCTTGAGTTTCAGAGTAATCATTTTCTGGCAGCTGATCAGGAGTAAGGAACCAGCGGAAGGATGGGGAGGTCAGCCCCCTGTCGATCAACAAACGGCTTTACGATAACACTATCAGCCCCACCATAGTGTGTGTGTATGTGTGTGTGTGTGCGTGTGTGGGGGGGGCAGGGGGGCACCATAATAATGTTGAACACCGGGCTTTGTTTCTCCTTTAATGTGCAGCAAGTGTCAGATTATACCTCTCAGTACTCCTAGAAACGGGTTAGCTCTATGCAAATGACACTCTTTTAGGGCCGTTCCACGCGCTTCCCGCACAGCCGCAACGCACGTGCCGGCACCCATACCGCACGCAAGCGGGGGACAAATAAGCCAATTGGCGACGCTGCGGCGGGTGAAAGAGCGTCGCAATTGGCTCTCCCCCGCTTGCGTGCGGCAGGGGTCCCGGCACGTGCGTTGCGGCTGTGCGGGAAGCGCGTGGAACGGCCCGTAGTCAAAAGTCACAGAGTGCGTTCACTACAATCAAATGCAGTGGGGGCGGATGCATAAGTCATCAGGTAGCCGACGGAACTCTAGAAATGAGACCTAAAACAGAGAAGCACGAACTTGCACGTTGTTAGGAATTTGCTCTGTCGCGATGGTAGCGGTGGCGAAGAGCGGCGAGCCGTCGAGCGGACTTCGCTGAAGCCTTAGCCCGAAGGCGAAACAGGGAGGCAATCCGTTTTGAAAACAGCAACAAAAGGAGCGTTTACTGTAGCAGGTTGTCGTTTGTACAGAGCCGGTCAGCACGACAACGTCGGCTGGGGCAAAATGCCTTAACATGGGGCCGGCTCGGCCTTAAATAGCGTTTTGGGACTCTTCTGCGAGACCAGTTCCCCGGAACGGCACAGTGGCTCGGCTGAGGAGACGCAGCCATACCCGGAACTGCAAGGTGGTTCGGCGGAGGAAGCGACGTTATCCCCGGAACTGCACGGTTCTTCTGCGCGGAAGGCGGCGCTGGGAGGGGGGGAGTCAGTTCGTCTGAACAGCGCTCGATCTCGTGAGACGTGCTCCCGAACGAGGAACATGTCTGTGGCACAACAACGTGAGAGATTTGATAGCGCACCAATGTATTTAATATAGTGCAGTAAAACAATTTTCACGTCGGTTCCCGAATGAAGTTTATGTGACGTTCAAAATTCCCGTTCATATTGAGCTGCGTCGACACAGCGATGAAGAGGAAATTTCTATAGTGGGAATGGAAGAAGCTCGGACGACTGAAGCACTGGCATGTTAACGAAGTTGGACGGGTAGAAATACCAAAGCAAACACCAGAAGCGCGATGGTGGATGTTCTTAAGGGGCGCACATAAGCCCTTATTTACGACGTCTAGCAAGACGCGGTTTGGGCAAAAAGATCGAATGCGATTTGCGTTCATTCCGCAGCGCGCTCTCTTTCAAATACTGCACGAGTAGATTGAACGAAAGAGGAATTTTAGCGGCTTGTTTTGCTTTGGTGGACACAATCTTAATAAAAAATGAGAGACAGCGAAACCGATGATGGCATGTGGAATGCTATGATTCTTATGGGAATTTTGAGTGTATTGTAGAAATTCAAACAGAAATGAGATAGAAATTCGAGTGGACGAAAAAAACAACTTTTTGCCTGCGGGAACAAAACTTGTAATATCCGAATAACGCGTTCAATGCAATTGCCTTTTTGTCCACAATAGTTTCTTGACATTTACGTCTTAAATATCGTAGTGAGGTTGAGCAACAACAAATAACGCCCCTTATATAGGTCACATAACTAATCATAGTTAGGCATCAGAAATTGTTGAGCGCCCAACGAAGAACAACGTTTCCGGTCGATTTATTAGAAGCTGAGAAAAACAATATTTCGAAGCGGCGCGAAACAATGATGCGAGGACGCGAGTTTGAACCCTTGCCGCTCGCCCCGGTGAACCCTCCGCAAGCCAAATCCCTTCCCTATCCCCTTCGGCATCTGAGCTGGAGGATCACGTGACGTATACGCATCGATACGTCATCAACACGTGGGGTGACGAGCGCACGAAGTGCCTGAACCAGCCCATAGAAGTTCATTTAGGTACACTAAAGGGAACTCAGGCCCTAGTGTCTATGGGAGCTGCAACGCACGGCGTCTCAGCCAGCATAGGAGTGCATGTACCTTCCTTCATGATGCGTCTAATCTTCGTTGTTTCGGATCCGTTTTGTTTCGCATGGCATAGAACCGCTTTCTCACGAGACGAAAATCGGCAAATTTTTGGCAATCACACTTCACCACCTTAGCTTTTCAGGCTCAATTCAAATTGGGTCACAACGTTCACAACGGTGCGTTCTTTTATGCGAAACAAAAATAAAACACGCCAATAAATAAAACCACAACTGAATTCGAAGCCGCAATCACAAAGACTATTGGCAAACTAGTGTAAATTTCCATGGTGGCTATCACAGCGCCATAGTCCCCTCTAGATAAATTTAGGAAACTCTATATGAACCAGCCCGAGCCCCCAAGACGGGAACGGTGTTGTGTCTGAGTTCTTCGCATTTCATCTCTCGACAAACTACGCTGAATGCACCCTCGCTGATCACTAGTCTTGCAACCTTATTACTGAGCATGAAAGTTGCGACATATACGTACGGGTACGGGACTAGCGGTATGGATATCACGGCCGGTGACGCTTGGACATTTAGTTGAACGCGGGAAGATATAAGGCCCCTAGACGAAGCAAGTTTCATCTAGGGACCTTAGGAGGATTAAAGTAGCGAGCGCTCTAACGTGGTAGAAAATCATTTCATTGTAAGAGGTGGCGTCTACATGACGCGTATACACTACGTGCACACTGAATCATACGAAACGGAGGCAGATTAATCTCGCATCTCACTGCGACTAGCAATAAAATAAAAAAAAAGTGCACAGATTATGTTTGTGTTTCTTATTATTTTTTCTCGATGTTTCTTCATATATTAAAGCCATACATCAAACAAGCTACACATTTCGCGTCAATAATTTATGGCAGCGTCACGTGGTAGAGCGAGCTACGTGAGAGAACCGATTGCCTACGTAGAGGAGCGACGTCAGGGTACATATAACGATGCACAGTTAGTCACTTCTTGTCGCGCGTCATCCCTTCCATTTTGCGGCGCGCGCCCGCGAAAGGCACGTGACGTTCGGCTCGAACATTGACCTTTTTCTACGGCGCATAGCGTTGCGAATTCTGGCAGGCGTGATTGCGAGCATGAAATGTATGTATTGCGCTCGTCAGCTCAAAATGGTCGCACCTGGTGAGGTGCCCTGTAAAAGCTTGGACACAACGGTGAGGCAATGAGTTACATTATACTGATAATTTATACTCTCAAAATTTAATGTTGTTATCTTCATCCCAGTACGTTCATTAAGGTGAAAATTCTCCCTGTCAAACTTTCCCACAGGAAACTCCGATGGTAACGTGACGGATTTCAATGTGTTCTTGCGTGTCTTGGCTCATTGACTCCACAAGCTTCCTGAAACTTGGAATGTTCAGTATCTGCCTCCCTCAAAAGACAGTGTCTTCATTTTTACCGATTATGGAGCTATGGATGCCCTAGTAGACGACCGGTGTTATAGATCTTCAGGGTGGCATAACTATCCGCGTTTCTCTTCTGCGTGTTTTCTCGCACGCCAAGAGTCTTTTAGCACCAAGTGCGGTGCTTTTGGCATCGTGAATTAGTAATTTACTCATGCAAGATGAACCGTTCTAATTCTTAGCGTATATTTGATTCTAGTAGCTTCCTGTGTTCTCAGATTTGGGTGCATGCTAAAGAACCCCGGGTGGTCGAAATTTCCGGAGCACGGCGTCTCTCATAACCATATGGTGGTTTTGGGACGTTGAACCCCACATATCAATCAATCAGTCAATCAATCAATCAATCGATTCGAGTAGCTGGTGTTTTAAGTGTGAATACACTTTATAAGCGACCCCAAACCATCCACTGCCGTCGGCGGCGTCCGCAGTCTTCTCTGTATCTTTAAATGAAAGAGGACTTGGCGGGCTGCAGCGCGACGCTCTACCGAATAAGCCACGGACGCGACGCTGATATCGGTGTCAGTAACGCGCCTTATACCCCCTCCCCCTTCGCTCGCTCCTCCGCTCTCCTCGCTCACTGCAGCTGCGCGCGCACCCCTTTCTCTCGCGCGCCCGCCTTCTCTCTCAGTCTCCCGTCGAGAGCGGGTCGTGAGGGGGAGTAAAGTTAAAATCCGTTGGCATTCGCCAGTGAGTTAACGTAAACTCCCCCGTGCGATCAAATTGCGATTCCCAGGAACCATTACACCATAAAGGCACCATAGTGTGATTAATAAATATAATAGTGCGAATTCATAAATACCCCTCATAGCATCACCCCGTGTATTCGCACTTAACCATGTTCACCCTCGGGGAAATGCTTGGGAGTTTTTTTAAATGATGATGCATTTGAGCACACATGGGGAGCTTTCGCAAATAACCGCGGTCTCGCAGGGACTCCGTCTTCCGTCGACAAGAAGGAGAAGCTCGACTCCAAGGACGCGACGGCCGCGGCGTACGACACCGGCCCGGCTTCGGCCGGCTCTGGCGGCGGCATGCTGTGGGACCGCACGCTCTCCGAGCTCAAGCTCGAGTACATGGACCTGGACGAGTTCCTCAGCGAGAACGGAGTGGCCGGCAAGGGCGTCGCTGCGCTCTCGCCGCGCCACAATCCGTTTCGACAGGCCGCCACTTCTATGGTGGACCCGCATCGGCTCGCCCCCGATCCCGGAGGCCTGCAGCCGCAGCAGCAGTCCGAGGAACCGGCCCTGGGCGGACCGCCACCCAGCGGAGAACACCCTGGGTGCACGCAGCAGAGGCTTGGCCACAACTCCTGCAAGTGCACTTCTTGCGCCGTTCGGCGCGTATATACTCCTGCGCATGTTCCACACGTCCCCAGTTTCCCTTATCTTCGCCCTCACAAAAATAGCGCGCGTTATTCAAATGCACGCCAAAAAAAAAAGTCCATAGAAAATGAAAAAAGTCACCAACAAAAAATAGTTAATAATGAATACTTTCTTGAGGGAGTGCCCTTGGACATAGTATTCTGCTTCAGCCCCTTGAAAGCCTTGATAATTTATTATATTTCATTTATCAACACTGATGCGTGTCTTTAGGGAGGATATATCTTGATTTCATTCTCAATCTCTTCAACGGATATTCGCAATAAAAAAAGGACGTTTCGATGTTGTCCTAGGTTCTAAGTGACTTTTGAAAGTGGAAAAGGAAGAAATAAGCGCAGTTCCACTACTGCCTCTTTCTCAATGGAGGGCACCTCTACAGTTCTGCGCAGGGGATGGCGGTAAGGAGGGATTAAAAAAGGATAGGGAAAAATTAAAGGTATAGAGATAGGGAAAGGAGCAGGAAGAGAGAGAGGCGCAGGGACAGCCACATACGGAAGTAAGGAGAAGATAGGAAAGATGGACACGGTCGCAGAAGTTTGAGGACGGGGCACCACTCAGCGAGAGCTCTTGTCGGCGTCAGGAGACGGCGTAGAGCGAGCCAGTCGGCCAGAGCTGCGCTGTCATCGGAGATCGCGGGTGCACAACCGGTCGGCACGAAATCCAGCGAGCGAGTCCTTGTCGTAGGTTTCTTCGTAGAAGTTAAGGAATCACCTGAATTTCGGAGAGACACTGTAGCTGCATTTTCCACTTTCTTTCTTTCTTTCTCTCTCCCTCTTTCCTTCATTTTTTCTTTCTTTCTCTCTTTCATTCTTTCATTCTTTCTTTCTTTCTTGAGCATACCACACGAGACCATGAAGGCACTCTTGCAATTTTGAAGACAACCGACCTTTGCGAACGCCACTGATTTGTGGTGTAGTCCCGCACGCTTAAGACTGTTTATCTTGCTCTATCATCTTTTTGTTTCTTTTCGCTAATATCCCACTGCAGGGTAGCCAACCGAAAGCTTCTCTGGTTAGCCTCCCTGCCTTCTGCCCCTCTTTTTTTTCCCCTTCTTGTACCCACATTTCTTACTTGTTGAGTAATGCATCTAGTTAAGAGTTATCATCATCGAATAAGCTAACAGCAGAGAGAGAAAAAAATGTTTATTAATATAGAAATGTTCTCTGCATTTTAACTTTCATTTCCTCAGACATTCCATTGGAGTCGTTAAAAATACAAAAATGAGCCAGTTGATATACTCGTCATATTTTTGTTACCATCCTTTTTGAGCTATTGGCATCGTAGCTGCTCTTACAGTGCCGTAACTCGATCACTGTGTTGTTTTTTTTTCCTTTTCTTACTGTTGCATATGGCGTACGCACTCTTTTGCGCCACTTCTGTTTCAAAGTATTCATTATCTGGTCTCCGCGAGTTTCTGTAGTGAGTTTTCTTTCACATACGGCCCATCTGTTGCGCATTACTTACCCAAAGATATCCCAAAGATATCCCCATTTCCGATGGAGGCGGAAATGTTGTAGGCCCGTGTGCTCAGATTTGGGTGCACGTTAAAGAACCCCAGGTGGTCGAAATTTCCGGAGCCCTCCACTACGGCGTCTCTCATAATCATATGGTGGTTTTGAGACGTTAAGCCCCACATATCAATAAATAAAAGATATCCCAAAGATATCCCAAAGATTCCAAAGATATTCAAAGATATTGCAGCCCAAAGATATCCCACACATATCCTTAAAATACTCTATAGGGCTTGGGATCGAGAGCACAGTGTCCACCGAATGTCGTACATTTGTAACGCATGCCTGTTTTCGTTTCGCCTCATGCTGATTCAATGTTGCTGTTTTTTTTCCATACGCGTGTTACCCTTACACCATGTGAAATGAAACTATGTGGCATTCACAGGTAAAGAAAACCAAACTAAAACGTATCACTGCACGCTTTTGCTGGCTAGTTGGTCAGCTTTTTGCGCATTCACTAAGTACAGTCAGTATCACACTTAGAGGAAATCTCGTAACGCATGTCCTCGTGATGCGGCCAGCGCATCAGGCTGCTCGAGCTAGCGCGCATCGCCGTCGCAGACGATGTGGTTCAACAGCACGCTCCTCAAGCGTCTACGCATGCGCGAGCTGCTGCCGGCACGCGACTGCAGCGCTGGCCGCATTATGATGTAATGCGCTCCGAGATTTTCCCTAAGTGGGAAACATGGGTCGGCGTTCGAAAGACGCCAGTGTCACCACCACTTCTACATATATTTATCCGTCAACTGCACGTCCAGTGGTGACTCACAGCGACGAGGAAAACGACCTAATACCATTCTTTTTTTCCGGCTTTGACGCAGCGGAAGGCGCCTGCTACTCGATGCAGTCACTGGCCGAGCACTTCCGGGGCGACGAGGTGAGCTCCAGGAGAAGTGCATGTGACCCCATGGCGGCTGGACGCCGGTCGGGCTCGCCCACCGCCACCGTGGTGCCCATCGACTGCGGCTTCACCAAGACCGACCTGGCGCTGGCCAACCTTCCCGGTCACGACGACTTCGACCCGAGCCACCACCCCTTCTCCGAGGACGAACTCAAACCACAACCCATCGTCAAGAAGTCGCGCAAGCAGTTCGTGCCCAACGAGCTGAAGGACGACAAGTACTGGGCGCGCCGCCAGAAGAACAACATCGCGGCCAAGCGGTCGCGCGAGGTCCGCCGCGTTAAGGAGAACCAGATCGTGCTGAGGGCCTCGTACCTGGAGAAAGAGAACATCGCGCTGCGAGAGGAGGTGCACAAGCTGCAGCAGGAGAACGACGTGCTCAGGAAACGCCTGCACGAGTACGAACCCTGACTGCTGGCGTCGCCGGCCGCTCGGGTCCACCAGCCTTGGCCTCAGCGCGGCATCATTACGGCTGCGTGGGACCACTGGCAGCAGCCTGCAGCACTGCTGCCTGCCTGCGGGTCGCAGATGCCACCGGCGGGGGTCCGCTGCGCCCCCGGCTGCGCCTAAAGTGATTGTTCCAGCCACGAAAGCCAGCTGTAGTGCTCTTACCTGTAATGACCCACGGCGCAAGCGTCCGCGGCCTTTAAACGTGGAATCTATCACAGCTCGCCCATTAGGATATCGGCGCTGGCTCCCGACTTGTACTGAAAAAAAAAGAAAAATACACAGGCAACGCCATCAGTTTATGGGAGCGTTTTGAAATGGCGTATCGAACGGTGAGGTAATCGCGCCATGTTGACATCTCTGACGCGACGGTCATAGGGTGTTATAGGTGTTCCATGGACAACTGGCAGAAGAAAGGTTTATAAGACTGCTATCACGTAACGCAAGATAGGCAAAAAAAAAACAAACTTAAAGGGCCCTTAAACCACCTTGGATAATATTTTGTTAACATTTAAGGCAAACGAGCTCATCGTTTTCAGAGTGCTGCGACGAACAATGTCGAACACAACAGAGCTACGAGCTGTGGGTGCCCTACAAATTCTAAAAAAAAAAGAAACAAACCCTTAATTTCTTCTCTCCTGGCCTTTCAGCCGTGACTGATCACACCCACAAATGTTGGCCGTGACATCACAATGTCATGGGCTCGCCATCTACAAGCCTGTTTCTCTGCTCGCAGTCGCCGCTCTTCCTCCTCGCAATGTGGAGAGGAGCACTCGGCAAGGGGGAGAGACGAGCCGACGAACAAAGGAAAGAGCGAAACGAACGACGGCCTCTTTTGTACCATCAATGGCGTGTAAAACTCCACTACAACGTCACTTTTTCGAAAAATTCTCACGGCTACGTGTTTGTTGTAGGCACGCGCACAATTGCAACACCACTACTAAGCTACGATATCTGGGTGGTTTAGGGGCTCTTCAGTGTTGTATGCAACACTTTCTACCTTGTCCTTCACTTTTCTTATGCGTTTGTGCCGATACTCTGAGTCAGTTTATACAAAAACTGAAATGCCTCGCCTTCCGGCGATAAGGTTATCACATGTGATGCATCTGCACGACGGATCTTCCACAAATATTTTCCACGGGCGCCCTGTTGCACTCTTCCTTTATCTTATCACTATTTTTTCTTTATCTCCTCTATATATTCATTTTGAATTTCACAATGTTGAGGGACACATGGCAATGACTACATTAGAAATGTTTCAGGCTGCATTAAGTGCGATAGTGCACGTTAAAAAGCCTTGGCTGATCAAAGTTAGCCCTTAGCCACTAAACAGACACATTCTATACGTGACTGGTATGCGGCGTTGGGGTTCGAACCCTCCAGCTAAACAATGTCACGGATTCGTGACCCAGCCAAGTTCAACGGGTGTAATTATATTGAGTTGCTAGCCATTCTTGTTTAGCACAAAAGCGTGACCCGATAAAGAAAAAAACCCTCCCATACAACATGACCTATACGAATGCAGCAACCGCGTATTCGGACGCATGTTCTTTGCCCGTTCTCCTACGTTGTCATACGAAATACTAATTCCTCGGCCCGGTATAAGACGTAAAAGAGAAACACATCATGTGCGTTGCCTGAACCAAATGAAGGCGGGGCAGTCAACATGATGACATCATTGATGTGCTACAACGCAAGTACACGAGAAAGAAAACGAGCTAACAGTAGCTGTATATGACTAAACGCATATAACGGAGTCGCGATGATTCGAAGAAAAGCATCCCCGCTGTAAATATGTACAACGGAAACATCAGCTCCACAACGGAGCAATCACGCTTCGCTTGTCCTTCCAAACAACGAGGTTTTCATTCTGTACCGTACCCATGCTTTCAGCGCATCTAGATTTCTTCCGGTCTTGTTAAGTACGCACGAAATCTATATCCTTCAATCGGAAGTCACCCAAACGTACTATAGGATCACGTCGAGATAAAAGTCGTGCAAAAGTGTGCTTCTCTCGAATAGAATGCCAGCTATGGTCGGCCTCGATGCAGTCACAGCTCGTGCTCGAAATTAAAGAAGAAAAAAAATCATTTCCGTCTAGTTCGTCCGCTCGTAACCAGCCATTTTAACTTCATATAGACGCTGATCAGTGCCTCAACAGAGCGATCCACCAATGTAAACTGATTCAGTGCTGCTCATAATAAGTTTCGTTCACATGTCGGGTGAAACTAACGACGGATCGACACCGCAGTCTGCACTGCATCCTGTCAATTGATTGATTGATATATGGGGTTTAACGTCCCAAAACCACCATATGATTATGAGAGACGCCGTAGTGGAGGGCTCCGGAAATTTCGACCACCTGGGGTTCTTTAACGTGCACCCAAATCCTGTCAATTGATAAAATCCGCAACTGCTGCATGAGAATTCAAGAGCTGTGCGAGTTGGCGCGTGAGCAACCCGTTTTCCGTGCGTCTCATGACTCTTCTATAACTTTGGTTTCGGCGAAATTATCAGAGCCGGGCGCGTTCGGCATAAGCATGAAGACTGGGCTTCAGCGCCTCCTTGACGTGCCCTGCATACAGTGAGATCGGTCTGGAGAAAATATGCGAATAACTGAGTATTTGCGCTCTATGTGTCACAAGTTCACTGAAGGGAAGACCTGCACAAAACACGCGGCTGTCCATTATGTTGTCACGTGCTCTGCACACACATTGTACCACTCTTTGTGCGGTTATAGTAATTAAGTACCGCATTCGTGTGTTGTTAAGCGTAACGCTCCTCTGTTTACAAGGCCACACCCGAAGCCTTAGAAAGCATCTACAATGCACCACAATGCCTGAATGAATATAAACAACCCAGTCGCGTTGAGCGCCGGTCAGTAGTATTGATTGTTGGCATGGCAAGCGCACACGCGAGTGACCAGTTTTGCCGTTACATACCAAGAGATCCCGCGTTTTTCACGCCATCAAGTGTTTATGTGAGCGTCCGTGATGAATATATTTTTTCGATTTTGTTTTGCCTAGCGACGTCATATCATAGCTATATCTTCCAAGCATCCACATTGATGATTGCCTGCAAGTTAGTCGACTCGATGGCATATTACGGGCTGTGTGCTTGACCTTTTTTCAGATACTCAGTAAATTACTATGACCATTAGGATCACTCACTTGCAAACGTATACAATGGGACAAAAATTTGCGTAATAAAGAAGACAGTTTAAAACTTAAAACCCCCTTTCTTTTTCACCTAAGGCGAATATTAGACGGTGCGAGCATGACGGAACTTGCAGCTTCAAAACGATCCTTGCTTTAAAATCCAGCCCGGCTTTGATTGGAAGCGAACATTTTAACAGTAATTTCGATTGTAAGAGAACGCTTTAACGGTAATGAGCGCTTAATAAGATGTTATAGAAACAACATTACAAGGTTCGAGTTACCTGACGGGTTTCTGGGAGACTGCATTTTTGGCTGACCTCTTTTGGGAAATCTCTTTAGTTTGACGTGGCATCCAGCCTACCCCATTGGAACAGCTGACAATCAGTCCATTAACTTGGCAGTGTAACTTAAATATGATAAATCCAGAATCATGGTCATCTATTGTGATACAAAAATTGTATTTCGTTGCGTTTGTTCTAGTATGTAAAGGTGGATTAACACGAACAGAACGATACGCCTACTCATTCCGCCGCCCACGTCAGCACGCGCAGCGCCTCTCAGCGGCGCCGAAGTGCACTATCACGATCTGCAATCCAGCGCCGCGATTCGATGCTTTTGAGTTTGAGACAGGCAACGATCGGTTCATACAGTTTGTGGGTGCTAATCTGGACACTCTCGAATTCAACATCTTGTGAACTCCGGTTTGCCCTGAGGACGGCCTCTCTGATTGGTTTAAAATGCCTTCGTTACAAGATATGACAACATGACCAAATCCTACACTTTATGGCATTATAGCATGCAGTGTCCGATTCACCCAACAGAGATGGGTGAAGCCAAGCGTCTGCGTAATTTCTGCGTTATGTTTGTTACGACGGGTTACTAGTCACACATTACCAAGCCTACATTCTTTCCCATGAAAAGACGGATTGGATGAGAGTGTCTGGTGCTCTGAATACTTGTTAAAGAAAGAATAATGAAGAAGGGGGTATTTTGTGATATGGAGCGCTATGGAGAGGCACCGACAGGGGGGCAGATTGCCAGTGCATAATTTTTCCGCAAGGAGAGGCCAGAATGGGACATTATCTAAAGTATACTATATCTCAAGTAGTACCCACCAGTCTTACCTTAATCAAGAAGCCTATGGAGAGGGGGAAGGATGGCTGAAGTACAGGACAGGCAAACGCACTTGCACTCTTTGCGAACAAAGGGTTTGTTCTGATGGTTTTTCGCCGAGCTTCCACTTTCCCTCGAAACGTACTGTCATTTTAACTCTTTGGCGCGAATCAATGAACCACTGCGCTTGTAGACCCTGCAGGGTTGCCACAGTGACACGATGAATTCCGGGGACTGTCTCGCGTTTTCGCGAGATTTCACGTGCCCTGCACCGTACACACGAACATCAACACGGTGGTACCGTTTATGGCACTGCTAAAAAGCAGCGCTTGAAATTTCGCTAATAATATCTGCCTTCCGCAAACACCGATGAGTTCCGTGCTTGTACTGTGAAATCTCCCGAAAGTGTCCCCGAAAGTGATTAATCCGAGAACAGGTCCCCAGCTGTTCCACAAACGTGACAGTTGTGCTGGCCGCACAGCAAACGTTGCCTACCTCATGAACGCTGCAGCTACATGGTCGCTTTCTTTCTTGTCGTTATCGAGAGCTTAACAGTTCCTCCCGATTACCTGTTACGCTGCCCAAGTGCATCTCAAGTCGGTGTCGTGTCAATTGGTGGCAAGCTTGATGTATCTTTCGCGTATAGCGCACGTACACAGGAAAGGGTGTGATTACATTCCCGGACGCGCTTCCTTTGTCATTTGATGCAAATGTGTTACTGCGGACGATTGTTTGCTGTCCGGACCTGCCGATTGTTCTATTAAAAGACATTGAACAGATTTGAGTTGGCGTTGATCTCTGGGACTGCAGGGAAGAGGCGTTCACAACTATCAGGACTGTGAGCATCGGTGTCGCCAAGAGTTGCCTTTAACGGTGGTGACAAATGCCCGTAAAGAGCAAACCTCATAAGCGAGAAAATGCACGCGACAGCGACGAGCGATGCTATGAGCGACGAAACAGGGCGTTCGCGCGACGTGTTGCGTGCTCGTTTTCGCGCGATCGCTCGGTTCTCCAGATTTGGAAACCGTCGCTCATCGCCCGGAAGTGCTGGGCTCAAGCAGCCAATAGCGAAATACCGGAAAAGACAAAGACTACATAGGTGCACGTGACCCTGCCCGAGTCACGTATGCGCAACAAGAAATAACGCAATGTTTACACATGTACATATAAAAAAAAAACTGCTGCAAGGCATTCATAAACACTTTCCGTTCCATTATACAACAATATATTGTATTTTTAAATTGCATACCGCTCACTACGCGGTTTTCTTGGTGCGAGTAGACGGCTTCATGCCAGCAACAGTGAAGTTCGCTCGCTGAAGCCGTCGCGTGAATGAGGTTTGCCTGCGCTAGCGACTTATCGCGCGAAGACGATCTACGTCGCGTCTCTCGTCGCTGTCGCGTGCATTTTCGCGCTTATGAGGTTTGGGCTCTAAGAGTGTTTCAGCTTCTCGTGGCGTGACCACATGTACGCGTTGCAGCGCGTGGCGTGTAGACTCGTCTCCGCGCCGTCTCCCGATGTAGAGAGAGAGGGTGCGCGGCTACACGAAGCTTCGCGCCCTTTCTCGTTGAGCCACGCTGCAGGAGTTGTGTTTTTTTTCCTTTCCTCAACTTCTCCTCTTCATCCTCCTCCTCCTCTAAATAGAGAGAGGGCGCGACGCCGAGCATTCCAGACGCGCTTGCGCGCTGTAACGCTTGCGTTTGGTCAGGCCTTTACACAGTGCAAATTTAACTCCGTAGAAGCCAGCAGAATAGGCACCCGACAATGGACCAGAGGGCGCAACGCAGCTCTTTCGGCCGCCTCAGCATTGTTGGTATCCACCGCCAGGGATACTAAGAAAATGGAACACTCGCTGAACACAGTGACACGCTGAAGTGTCAGGGCCCTTTTTGGTACGTTTTCAAAGAACGCTGCCTGGGCGCTTACGTAATCAGCCGTGAACCCGTGGTCACAACTAAGAAAGAAAATGATATGCACGTGAAAGTCCGGTTTTTGCTGCGTCTAGTCGCTAGGCTACGCATTGGAAGACTCGGTTTTGCTGCGCCTACGGCTGTGTGTTCTGGCGCCACCATCAGATCTCTGAAACTGCATTGCCGGGTGCCTATATCCATAACCACGCAGTTAAGTCGTGTTACGTTCGATAGACAGTTAAAGGAAGGCGAAAAAAAAAAAGCCAATTTTTCTCGTATTCCTAAATTAGCCTTTCGCGATACCAAAATCACCACGCTTGCTTCAGTAGGATGATTGGTAAGTGAGAAAACGCGCAATAAAATCTGGGTGGTGACGCCACCTTCAAGTCTCCGCAAAAATCAACATAACGTCCAAGATTTTGACATCGTCTATACTAATTGATTGATATGTGGGGTTTAACGTCCCAAAACCACTATATGATTATGAGAGACGCCGTAGTGGAGGGCTCCGGAGATTTAGACCACCTGGGGTTCTTTTACGTGCACCCAAATCTGAGCACACATCGTCTATACTAGGACCTACTTGTTTTCTAATTGATAAAAATGAAGTACATTGCCCTCTCAGGGGGTGAAAAAGTTATCATAACAAGTTTCAGAGAATTTTGTTGAGCCAATGTACCCAAACTTTATAAAATGCACTTCGAAATCCACCACGTCATGCACGGACATTTCGGCGCGAAACTTAAACGTGAGACTTAAACCTTGATTTATCCTTTATTATTAAGGCTGCCATAGTCAAATTAATGACGTTATATTTAAGAGTAAAATTTATCAATTTAAACCTATTCATTATTGCACTTCAGTGTCCCTTTAAACTGTGCAATGCGCTCGATGTTCATGCATGCTGGGGAAGAAATTTAGTCATAGCTTGAAGCAGTTAATTGGGATAGGGTGGTGCTACGAATGGCATGTGCACGCTACCAGGTTACGGTATCATACAGATACCAAAGCTGAGCGAGCTGTAAGGAGCACGACGAACAAGCATATCACTGTCGGATCGCTTTCTCCAAAGATGCCATATACAGCCAACAGGCACTCCAGCACCTTCAGTTTTCTCTACTCGCGGCTCACCCTAATTACGGATAGAGTAAATGAACGAATGCATAAACCTAATTAATTTAAGCTCCACAACGAAGCTCGTTATGCATAAATTTAATGAATATAACATTTAAGCTTGCCAAGGAAGGTCGTTATGCCGAAAGCTTATGAATGAAAAACTTAAGCTCTACAACGAAGGCCGTTGAGAGGTTGCTGTTGAATAGCAGTAGCAAATCATCATAAAAACGGCCTTGAAATGCTTGATACTAATATTGCAGCATATTCACCTAGCCATACTTTTACATCAAAACCCTAAAGGATTAGAATTACATGACGTAGTCACTATATATTTACTAATTCATCGCCGCTTGTTGGTTGGTTGGCATAGCTTAAACAACGCTTTACCGCATGGTACATGGCCAAAGAGGTCCCAACTCCCTTTGTGTCAGGCTCCGAGGGGGGGGGGGGGGGGCAAGGGGCACCCATTGCATGTGTCCCCCTTTAGATATATCTTCATATCTTTAAACTGCTCGAGAGTTAAGTATAGTGCAATGAACTTTTGCTGTTACTGTCTGTTAATTTTGTCGTGAGGTCTGTGTCCGATACCCCTCACTTGTGAGACACTTTTGAAATTGCAGCTGCCACTGGACCGCTTCTGGAGAAGACTCAGTAAAGCAATGGAATTACCCAACCTGATAATCCACGCTCACTTTGTGAAAATTTTTATTATAAAGCACGATTTTAAATTTTATTACTTAACAAAAACAAAATGGCCGCCATGGCAAGTTGCGTGTCGCCTCTTTTGATTTTCCTGCATTTACGCCAGGGGTTATTTCTAATGGCAGGCGGCCCGACATTGCGCTCGCTGTTGTGGATACAAGTGGCATCTGCTCTTTCACATTCACTCACTCCTTACGGGTCCCTTCTGCCAAAGACGCTGCGTCACCGCACCCCTTTACGGGTATAGCAGAAATAATCACTTTTCAAAACGTCAAACGAGTGCTACTCCAGTTCACGATGACATGAATCCCTCCGATGTCGACCAACTCGCCTAGCAAACAATTCTGCTCACTGGCACTCTTGACGTATAGCGTACGCGGATGGAAGGGAACAACATATGAAGGGCGGCGCAAAATCTGCCGCCAGCTTTGACTTGGTAGAGGGGTGGGAAGCTGCGAGGAACCTTCGCCCCCCGTTTGATGGGGAACCTTGCGCACACTTGTCTTGACGTGTCCCGTTCTTCCCGTTTTATTCCGCCTTGATCCCTCCCATACATCACACTTCACCATGCTAGCTTGTGGGTTGCGGATGTCTAACGCGTGTACCTCCAAACCTCAAGCCACCACGAGGACGAGCTGTTCAAGGCGAAAACCTGTCCGACAACGACCAGCCAACCAGTTATCAGCGTAATCGGAGAAACACGAGCTGGCCAAACTAGGGCTATGAATTCCTTTCTAATGCGTAATGCCAGCATCATCGAGATACGACAAAGATATTTGTGCAACGGTGCATATATGGCGCCACATGATCGCACAGACCTTTGCCGATTGTCGCGAAAGCCTGGCGAATGTGTACGCATAATTTTTAGCGAGCGTCTGGCTCATTGCAGTTCATCGGCATGAGTTCTGGTTAGGCATGACATCACCACAGTTTTAAACAGCATCATCATCATCATCATCAGCCCCGTATCGCCCGCTGCAGGGCAAAGGCTCCTCCCATGTTCCGCCTATCAGCCCGGTCCTGTACTTTCTGCTGCTTTTTAATCTCTTCTGCCCACCTAAATTTCTCTCTCTTTTCTCTTGGAATCCAGTTAGTTATCCTTAAAGTGGCTATCTTGTCTACGTGCTACATTTTTCGACCCACGTCCACTTACTCTTGATTTCAACTGATATCCTTAACTCCCGTTGGTTCCCAGACCTATTCAGCTCTCTTCCCGTCCCTTAAGGTTATACCTATCATTTTCCTTTCCGTCTCACGCTCAAAGTTAAACCCTCCTCGTAAGTCTCCAGGTTTCTGCACCATTGAGAGGGCGCGCTGGTCGCCGAAGAGAGGGGACGCGCATCACGTCGGCTCCGTCTTCCAAGAACTATTTGCCAGTGATTTTCGGTCATTCAGCCCATGAATTTTACAACAACGCGCGCGAAAAGTGACCAGGATTCCACTGACACCAAAATTCAAGGTGGGAAAAGACTTTTTGTCGGATTTGAGAGGTTTTCAACCTAAGCCCCTTTGGCCCGACGCTCACGAAAGCCGGCCGTCCGACGAGACGCGCTGAGCGTCTCCTCTGACGCGGGTGCTTTCTTCGCCCAACAACGATGGAAGTCCAAGTGAACGGGGAGGATATCTCCCCCGAAGAGTTTCTGGAGGGCACGGATTGGTGCACCATCGGATCTAAGACCCAAGTTAACTGCGCAAACGCGCAGAGCAACACCCAGAACGGAGCCCCCTCCTGCACCGGCGAGGGAGCGGACTTCAACCGACAGCGTTCGCGTCGACAACCGCGTAACGTCAAGCAGCAAGTCATTAGAAAGAGCAAAATGCCACTACTTGGAGTTTCCTCCTTGCCTATACCAGGCAAGGAGGAAAATCCAAATGTCACCACACTGGTCAAGCGAGAGCTCACGGTCATCGAACACGACACCCATGTCAAGGATATTGAAAACGTCCTCGTAGAGCTAATTCCACCGCGTAAGACGCCCGACAGCATCTTCGTACTCAAAGTCTATAGCAGTCCGAGATGCCGCAAACACCGCTTTCACGTCCTTTTCAAACGAGCACTCGATATCGCCCAGGGGCAACAACTCTTCATTGGAGGCGACTTCAACGCGGTGCATACGGCGTGGGGTTACAAACAAGATCAGCCGAAAGGCAGGCATTTGTGGGAAACGGCGCAACTCACCGGCCTCGAGCTGGTCACTGACCCAGCGGCACCAACTAGGCAGGGCAACAGCGTCAGCACTGACACCACGCCTGACCTTACCTTTACGTGCAATACACGAAAGGTGACTTGGAGAAACACCATGCAAGACTTAGGCAGTGACCATTACATTATTTCTATAGAAGCAGAAGGTGGCCCACAGGAACACAATGCCGGTCGCCAAATGAAGATCACCGATTGGGAACTACTACGAAAAAATCGAGACAAGTAACAGATTGAAGACATCAAAGACATTGGGCAATGGGCCGAGCAACTTCGGCGTGACATCGAGAGGGCTACGCAAATGATGCCGTCAACAGCTGGGCTTGATAGAATAGACACCCGGTTACTGCACATGTGGCAAGCCAAGACCCAACTTCATCGCCGTTGGAAACGACAACGACATAATAGGAGACTGCGAAAACGAATAGCACAGCTCAACAAAGAAATAGAAAAGCACGCACTTAACCTGCAACAACAGCAATGGGAAGAGAAATGCGCGCAGATGGATGGTCAGCTCTCTACGAGTCGCACATGGCAGATACTGCGGTACCTCATAGATCCCGCGAACACCAAGACCTCACAGAGGCAAGGCATATGCAAAATCATACACGCTTACGGGGGAACGGAGCAAGATTTCCTACGGGAAGCGGAACTCCATTACATATCCCAAACGCCCCCGCAAGTACATCCGGACTACAGGGGAGAAGGCAACGCCATCCTAGACGCAGAATTCTCAATTTCCGAAATCGAGGCGGCCCTCGTCAAACTCAATACCAAGTCAGCCCCAGGCCTAGATCGAATATCGAACAGGGCACTGCGCAACCTCGATTACAGATCGCTAGAGAAACTCAAAGATTATATTAACGAGTGTTGGGTGCGTGGAAAGTTACCGCAGCCATGGAAAGAAGCGCAGATCATACTTATACCGAAACCCGGCAAGAAATTGCAGCTGCAGAACCTGCGCCCTATCTCCCTAACATCATGTGTAGGTAAACTGATGGAACATGCGTTCCTCAATAGACTAACAGATTACCTCGAGGACAACAACCTATTACCACACACAATGATTGGGTTCAGAAGACATCTCTCCACACAGGATGCTCTTTTGCAACTAAAACATCAAATCATAGAAAATCCTGGGAGCTCAACGAGAGCCGTCCTTGGCCTGGATTTGAAGAAGGCCTTCGATAACGTTCATCACGACGCCATATTGCGAACAATAGACAGATTGAACCTCGGAATGCGAGTGTACAACTACGTCCGAGACTTCCTCACGGGAAGAACCGCACGCATGCGAGTGGGACAGCTAGAATCAAATCAAATCAACATTGGAAGCTCGGGTACACCACAGGGCTCGGTGATCTCGCCGATGCTCTTCAACCTCGTCCTGCTGGGGTTACCCGAGCGATTACATCAAATTGATGGACTGCACCACACGCTATACGCGGATGATATTACGATCTGGACGACAACTGGCAGTGACGGAGAGATCGAGGATCACTTACAGGCGGCCATAGAATGCGTGGAACATTACCTCGTAGGCACGGGACTCACCTGCTCGGCCGAAAAATCCGAATTACTGCTATATAGACCGGTGAAAAAGGGACGCCCGCCCAAAAACTACGTACCTTCAGAAAATCAAGAAATCAAACTTACATCATCAAACGGCTCACCAATCCCAATGGTAAAGAAGATCCGGGTACTGGGGATGATGATTGAGCAGAACGGCGGCAATGGTGAAGCACTGCGCAAGATAATGGCAAAGGCCAGCAGCACGATGCAACTCATCCGACGCATCACGAACAAACATGCGGGCATGCGCGAAGGCAGCGTCATATGACTCATACAAGTCTTTGTTATTTCACAACTAATGTACACGGCACCGTTTCACAAATGGACAGTTGCGGAAAAAGACAAGCTTAACGCCCTGATACGCAAGACGTACAAGTTCGCGTTGGGACTGGCGCCCGGAGTTAGCACCAGCAAACTCCTAGAGCTAGGGTTGCATAACACCCTCGAGGAACTCGTGGAGGCGGAACAAGTTTCCCAGCTTGAGCGCCTATCCAAGACCCGCCCAGGCCGACACCTACTCGAAAAACTTGGCATCACGTACCATACGCAGCACGGCATCAAAGTCGAAATTCCAAGATCGGTACGCGAGCAAGCATACCTACCCCCATTGCCTCGCAACATGCACCCCCAACACCATACGGGACGGCGTAAAGCCAGGGCACAACGCATTACTCAAAACTGCTCCAACGACACTGAAGCGGTTTTCACTGATGCTGCGCGTTATACCAATAAAAAGAGTTTCGTGGCGGTAGTTACCAGCCATCGTGGCAAGTACATCACAAGCCTCACTGTGAACACGGCACACGCTGAAGCGGCAGAGGAAGCGGCTATAGCACTGGCCCTCACACAGACCAATGCCACATACGTGATTAGGGATTCTCAAACAGCAATTCGCAATTTTGCCAACGGACGCATCTCACAAGAGGCGTTTCACATACTCCAACGACATCCCATGCATCCAGGAGAGGTCGACTTCGATAACCGAAGCCACCTGTTATGGATCACGGCACATACCGGACTGAGCACCCCCAACGAAGCGGCTCACCGCGTTGCTCGAGGCCTCACTCACCGAGCATCGCCGGAAGACGACGAGCCCCCGCGGGGAACTGCAGACATCTGGGCATGGGAGGATCGTATGACCAGGTTTCACGACATCACCACACATTACCAGTTACAAAGACGCATATACCCATCTCCTCACGAAAGGCTCAACAGAGCGCAAGCGGTACACTTCAGACAATTACAAACAGATTCATACAGAAACCCTAGACTCATGCACGCCATGTATCCAGACATATACACTACAAACAGATGCACGTCATGTGGCAAGGTTGCCACCCTTAGTCACGTGCTGTGGGAGTGTCAGGGCCTAATAAACAATTCGAACAGTACCGATTCATCTCACTCTTCCACCGCCAGCCTCCGCTCGCGTTGGAAGGCCGCACTGCTCAGCTCGAACCTGACAGCACAACTCTGGGCCGTCCAGCGTGCCGAGGAAGCCGCTTCGAGACAAGGTCTCGGAACCGCATCCGCGGTGGGTGCCCAGGCCCACTAAAAACGCCGGACTTGAATCGTCTGGATTCGACAAATAAAGTTTACGTTCTTCTTCTTCTGCTCCATAGACAAGTACCGGTCTGATGCAGCAGCTATATACCTTTCTCTTGATGTGTAGTGGTAGACACGTCCAAACAGCGCAAAGTAGCTGAAGTAGAGAATATATCCACTTCTCGAATAACCTATGCTTTTTCAAATAGACAAGAAACAGTAAAATTTACGGTGAATCTGTCAGGAAGCCGAGATTGCAATGCACCTTGAAACAGCCGCACCTGAAACATATAGGATGTGCCCAAGTGCGGCCATATATGGTGTGTTCACCATTTCTTATAAATTAGTTAAATTAGAAAAATAGGGATGTTGTACGTAAAGAAGCTTGGTGAAATGCGCTTTATGAGGCAAATCTAACGACATGTGAGTGCGCGCGCGTGTGGTGTGTGAAATTATAAATGCACTTTGCCCAGTCTGCCTTGGAGCTTCCTCTGAAATTAGTGTTTACGGCTCTAAGGAAACAAAGTTACAAAACCACGGGTCATAAGCGCCAATTGCACTCAATTATCCTAGAATATCGCAACTATAACACGGTAAAGGAACTCAAATAATAGAACAACGCACAATGCCGATACGTTCCCACCTAAATGCATGGTTAAAATTTTGTCAGCACACTTCGCATGCGAGTCATTGCTTTAATATGCAGCGCAAGGAGACGATACACAGGACTCGAGAAGGAGGACTCGAGATAAGCACTGAACTAACCAGCGCTTGTCTTATGCCCTCCATCTTGTTTTTTGCGCTTAGTTGTAATCCTCGCAGATCAACCAACTCGCCCACTTTTGTACGCTGTTGCGGAGTCATAGGTATTTGTGCCAGATACTACTGCCCTTGACCGAAGGTACCAGTTAAGCCCTAAGGAAGGAAGGAAAGAACAGGAAGGAAAAGAAAGGGAGCGATGTTAATGCTACCATGCACAAGGGAAATGGGTGGGGTGAATTAAAATTGGAGAAACAAGGGAGAGAGCACGCACATAATGTCAACTTCACAGTCGTCATAACAGATCGAGCTTATAACCGCGGGTGCAAGTCTGTTGCCTTCAAGAAGTTCAGCACCACCCTCGTTGCCATCACCCGGAATGAAACCCTGAAATTTCACATGTACACAGATTTATGACCGACTTGAAAGGCTTCCAAATTAGGTGAACTGAAATGAACCCAATCTAAAAATACAAAAAACTGTGATGGCTAACTGGTTATGGTCGGTCTTCAACAGGAGAAACCCAAGAACCCAGAACATGCAAGAGGATAAACATACTTCCTTGATTCTAGGGTCGAGTATTGTGGGATCGGCCGGGTGGGGTCAAAGCAACTTGTGCTGCGCACTGGCGACGTGCTGTGGAAGCTATAGAACTGAAGCGCATGCCTGCTACTGCGCCCAAAAATAGTACAGGGTCCATGACGGAAATTTTGGTGTTTTCAAGGACTTTCAAGGTCATTTGTGCGAATTTCGAACAAATGGAGGCTTGAAATAATCAGAATTCATCAAAAAATGGTAACATCACTGGAGCATACATCAAAAACATGGCTCCGACATTTTCTATCTAGACATCTTTCAATCATAGTTACTTAAAGTTGACAGGTAATCACTTTCAGTACGACACAAGTTGCAAACTTTTATTCAGATAGGTAAGACTAAGGAACCGTTATTATACAGCACCTTAATGTTTTTCTGATTTTTCATATCAATGCCCATATCTCCTGCTGCTTGGTCTTGACTGTCTTCCTAAGGCTGTCCGACTTGATGAACGTCAGGTCGCTAATCGTCTCTTGCCTTTTCAGCATTGAGTCTGTGTTGTAGCTGCTAATCCCTTAAAGGCAGCTTCTAGTTCCTTTTTCTTTTTGTAAGTATTTCGATCTCCTCCTTAATGCAACTATTCTTTTTCCGTTTCTCATCCTCCTGCCTCTGCCTTTTCCCAGAGTTTCCAGAAATGCACGGTTTTAGTTCCGTGCAAAAGCTACTGACATTTTCAATTCATTTGTGGTGGCACTATACATAGGCTACCTGCTACATTTACCGCATCACAAATGATGCGCCATGAAATGTGCGACAATGTTTAATAAAAAAAATTCAATTCAAGGATTTCAAGGCCCCACATGAACCCTGCAGCATTCAACTTTACAGCTAATTTTCTGATTTGCTTTGCTGAAATAAATGCTGCTTTATTTATCATGTGACAGTTGCAGGAAGTGTTAGGGTAAAATACAGTCATCGTTCAACTTGCAAAAATGTCTTCCTTTTCTTAGACAGTGTCACCTTTTTTGGAACGCCTGCTTTCCAAAGGAACATGGCATCCATGACATAGTGACTGCACGGCTTCAAACATGCGGTGTAGTTTAAAATATATATATATATATATATATATATATATATATATATATATATATATATATATATATATATATATATATATATATATATATACTGGCAATAGGTTGTTCAGATGTGCACTAAACCATCAAAATCTTCCTCTCATTCACATTTTTGTGTATATAATTTTCTAAACGTGTTGACGATGCGAGCGAGCAATAGCGAAATCAGCCGCAACCTGTCGTTATTCGCGGAGCAACACAAACGTGCGGGAGCACCCCCTTCACCGCTTTCATTCCAATGTAAAGATAAGTTATCGCCGAGTGTACAAACAGGCAGCAAGAGTGTTCAGCAGTGCAGGCAAGTTGCATGTGCCCCATCGCGGAGTGGGCTACTGCGAGAGCATTGTGCCCACACGAGTTCGTATTTCTGCACGTAACTTTATAGTTCTGTTCTTTCACTAAATCCTGAATTGGCAGCTTTCGTGACATCTTGGGGTAGACGACCCAAACTACAAAGCAAGAAGCAAATTACAAAGCAAGAAGGTGACCCGTAAACATTATTGTTACACATAAGTTCCATATGTCTTCATTGTCACAAGTTCTTATATTTTAGAAGAAACCAACTTAGCAAGAGGGCTTGGAGAAAAAAATCTGCAGTACGAATGCCCACGTTCAGACAATGTCAAATGGTTGGAGTGTGGTAATGAAGTATGGCTGATAGTTGAAACATGCTCAGTTCATTTGCTTGTCCCCACCAAAGGTGGCACTTGAATTTGCATCATTACAACTTTGCCCAGGATAACAAGCCAATCATTTTAAATTTCTTTTAACATCCCGTGCAAAGCAATGCAAAGTAGGCAGTGGGGTTTTCCTAGCCATAGGTGGTGGTGGAAACTCCATTCACTGCTCTGCTTCCCTAGTCACTTGCAATAGACCACCTACTGTGCAAGCAGTGCCTCTCACCACCTGGTTTTGCAAAACGAAATCCGAGCAGCAGGCAGTTTTGTGGTTTCAAAGATCACCAACTACAGAACCAGTAATAGAACACAAGTGTACCCAGCTTGTTCTCCAGGTCCATCATAGTTGCCAAAAATGAAATGTGTATGTTTCGAAAACGGGAAGTAGATGAAAACGTGAATTCCATAACATAATACCCACCCCTTGATTACAAAGGTCCACCCCTACACAATTTGTAGGGAGAACCTTGGTAAGCAGTTATCGTGCATTTAATAGGCTTCCTGCCTAAACATGCTCTACCCAGTATTCATGTTTCAGTAAACCAGTGCCCATAGTAATGATGGGGATGTTTTTTTTTATTCTCCAGCAGAGAGCCATTGCTTAGGCAGGGGCAGACAGAGCAGCGGCCTTGTCCGCAGCTGCTTTTTCAGCGTAGTCAAGGCCAGACGAGTCCTTCTTGGGCTCCTTCTTAGGCTCCATGATGGAGACGTGGTCAGGGAGTGGCCTCTTGGGACCAAGCTTGCCATTGGGATCACATGGCAGCATAATCTTTACCTTGATTCCCAAGACACCTGCACAAAGGTGACAAAAGGTGAAATAATACAGCTATTAGGAAAAACAAGATACGTCACTCTAAACTATTTTCTTCTGAAAGAGTTTCAAATTTAACTTTACCATTGATGGGAGGAACCCCGGCAAAGACATATATTTCTTCCGGTTGAAACATGAACATGAGCCTAAAATATATGTTAGGCTTATGGCACGTTCTGCTAAAATATGTTACGTGCCTGGATACTGTAACTGTAAAAATCTCAAATTGTGGAAGAATAGTGGCCATCTTTGGATGAATTGCAATAATTCGGTTCACATGCTGCATACTCGTATGTTACAACACCAGCCTAAGCAAAAAAGCTAGGAATTTAAGTGTTCTCAAAAGATGTGAAGCTTTGACAGGAATGTGTACAACAGTCAATGAAGTCGGACAGAATGGCAACTACTATGCACTTTCTTCTTCAACCTGTTTATGAATTGCTTATGTACAAACCGTGGTAGTTTAGCAGTGTCCTAATGCATCACATGCTTGCTGCGCAACCAGAGGGCCCATGTGTAACAGCAAAGCTTCATATGTGTGCTTGATCGCCAGTCCGACAGACTGAATACAGTCGCCGACCGTTTATTCGGGCGCCGAAAATTCGGACATCTTTGTGGCACCGCCACTCGCTGCATTGACCCTAATGAAAACTAATGACCCAAAATTCGGACGCCCCGCTGTGTCCCGTTCGATTATTCGGACCCCGTTTGACCGACCGGATGCGTCGCTGTTCGCCATGACACGATGACAGCGACGTTAACAATACGTTTGCTAGGTTGCCAGCACTGATAAGCTGCACTAGCTATGGATGGACGTCGCGCCAGTGTCAAAATACACGCAGAAACCGCCATTGCCGACCTCGAAGGCTATGTTTGGCGACATGTTTTTTTGTTTTGTTTTGGCCAATCGAGCGGCCAAGCCAAGCCACTTACGAAGTCTGGTCGCTGTGGCGTTTGGCGTGGTTTGGCGTTTGAGTCAGCGTGTCAGTCAGTTGCTTCTGCGGTTAGGCCGGGTTCATCTTGTTCTCTGCGTTCTCGCTCGCTTGGGTGTTCCGTGGCGTGCCAAAATGGCTCCAACGCCACCCATTGCTGCGCCGTTGGAAGTGAAGAAACGCGGCCAACGTGGGAGTTACAAGACGCTCACGATGGCAAAAAAAGCGGAGATAATTCGTCAGGTAGAAGGCGGCCGACCTCAGTTTGAAGTTGCCCGGGAATTTTCAATTTCCAATCAGACCGTCTCGGACTACCTCAAGCCGAAGGCTAAGATCCTGGAGGCAGCTGAGAAAGCGTCTGCGGGTACGCAGAAAAATTTCTGGGACGGCAGCCACCCGCAGCTTGAAGAGGCGCTGAACTTGTCGTTGAGTACCACGGTGGCTAGGAAAATACCTGTGTCTGGCGATCTGCTGAGACAGAAAGCAGAGATTCTCGCCCTGAGCATAGGTATTACCAGCTGCTGTTCAGTGATGGCTGGTTGCGCAACTTTAAGAAAAGGTACGACCTGGCCTTCAAGCGAATGTGCGGGGAGAGTGGTTCCGTCGACCAAACGCTCAAGACCAACTACCGCGCTGACAAGCTGTTTAATTGTGACGAGACAACTTTTCTCTAAAATGCTGCCCGACAAGACGCTAGCTTTGTCTGGCGAACCCTGTCATGGAGGGGAAGCACAGCAACGAGCGACTGACAGTTCTTGTAGGAGGCAACATGACGGGGATGAAGAAACTTCCGCTGCTTGTGATAGAGAAATAAACAAAATCCGGAATGTTTTAAGGGGAGACGCGGGTCGAAAAGTCGCGGTTTTCCGGAAAATTTTCGCTTTTTTTTCCGGCTGTATTGGCATCCTTGGACTATAATCTATTACTTCTGAAAATATCAAGCTGAAATTCGCACGAGAAATTATCAAAAAATGCTTCCAAGTGGGCAGCGGTGACGCGAGAAATGCGCGAAAGTCGCGAAAAACGGCGAAGTTCGCGTCGTCCTGTCGCGAAAACGACGCGTTGGCCGCCATTTGCAATCATGCACGCATGCTGCGAAGGCCGTATCCTTCATAATCCACTAGTAGCCAGTCTCGTGCCTTCACGCAGAATAAACAAAAAACGAGAAAAACAACGCGTACGTCACGCGTTTTGAATATCGCGGCACACAGCGCGAGGCCGCCATTGGACGGCGGTGCGCTCCACGCTCCTCCCCCTCCTATCTCTCCGGCAAAAGAGCGAAGCCTCTGACGTCGCGATCGAGTTTTTCTGCGTTTATCTGCATTTTTGCGTCATGGCAAGCCCGAAGAAGTGCAGTTCAGATAATCGAAAGTTCAGAACTCGCCACAAGTATCGAGGGAAACGGCGTCGGACGCTTCGCAAAGCGACAGCGAACGACGATGTCGCCCCCGACCAGCGCCCCAACTTCGGATAGGCTTAACACCGTCACCGAACCCTGCGACAGTGGTTGTGAAATAGCCGCTGCCGTGGAATTCGTCACTGCATCCCAAAGGAAGATTGGATTCTTCGAGAGTGAATGTAGACCGGTAGATGCTGCTACTGCGAACATGCTGCTTTGCGAAATCGATACGCTGACGGCACTTGTGGCGGGTGCGCAATGCCCAACCTGCTGCGAACGGAAGCTCGGCGTGCGAGAGGCAGCTGGAAAGCGCAAAGGACTTTCGGCATTCCTCGAACTGTGCTGTCAAAATTCTGATTGCCCTGAATCTGCACTTTCGTTCACGCACACGTCGAGACATACTGCTTCGGCCGGGGACCAAGGAACGAGCGCTCGTTTTGACGGCGGCAGCTCGCGTGACAGCTTTGCTGTAAACGTGAAGGCAGTTCTGGCAGCACGCGCTATAGGCGCAGGCCACGACCAACTTTCACGATTTTGTGCGATTCTCGGTCTTCCGAGCCCGATGCATCACAAGACATTCAACGGCATTTGCAAGAAGCTCCATGGTGCGGCGATGACGGCAGTGAGCAAAAACTTGCACCAGGCACGAAACATCACGAAGGACGCAGTCGGCGGCAGAGATGTGCCAGTCATGTTTGATGGCACCTGGCAGAAAAGAGGTCATAAAAGCCACAATGGAGTGGGCACAGTCGTGTCCCTGGACACGGGGCTCTGCCTCGATTTTGAAGTTCTTTCGAACTACTGCCATGCTTGCAGTATACACAGGGACCTTGGGGAGGATGAAGAGATATGGCGAGCTTTTCATCTTCCAGTTTGCCAAAAAAACACTGACTGCTCATCCCATGCAATGGAACCTGTGGCAGCTCTCGATATATGGCAGAGGACCTTGTCTTATGAAACTCCACTGTGATTCACCAGCTTCCTAAGTGATGGTGACAGCAAGGCCTACACTGCAGTCTGCGAGGCAAATGTATACTGTGACACCCCCATTGACAAAGAAGAGTGCACGAACCACGTTGCAAAGCGCTTGGGAACTGCCCTACGGAAATTGGCAACGCCACTGCCACGAGGCGAAAAACTGAAAGATGCGACCATAATAAAACTACAAACATATTACAAGATCGCCATCACGAGCAACAAGGACAGTGTCCGAAATATGTACACTGCCATATGGGCATCGTATTTTCATTGCTGCTCCAGTGATGGTGCCAGTAGCCACAACTTTTGCCCCGCGGGACCAAATTCGTGGTGCAAGCACAAGCGTGCAAAAGCACTGGGGGAGCCTGCACCACGCCACACCCCACTGTTGTTGAAGGCTCAAGGATTGGCAATTATGCCTATCTACAAGCGCCTTACAGAGGAAAAACTCCTTATTCGGTGCCTTCATGGCATGACACAGAATGCAGCCGAATAGCTGAACAGCAAGATATGGTTGCTATGTCAAAAACAAAGTTCGCCTCCAGAACAACTGTGGAGACAGCCACCGCTCTTGCTGTACTCTGGTACAACAAAGGCCACAGGGGCTTTGAAGAAGTGCTCGAAGGCATTGGAATTCTCCCCTCACAAGATCTGGCCACACATGGTGACCACTGTGACGTCATGCGCATCAGGAAGATGAACCTGAAGCAAACTGCAGAAGCGAGGGCACACCGTCGCAACACAGCGAAGAGAGCTCGTGTTGAGGACACTGACCGCAAGAGCCGTGAAGGACCAAGCTATGGTGAAGGGGACTTTTAGACACTTGCAGTGCATTCAAGGCAAGGTACTTTTCATTGTGCCCCAATTTGATGCAAAAAGAATGATTTCCTAATAAATGCCAACTTTGCGAACTTTCAAACTTGTTTTTCTCATTTTCATTTTTTCTGACAGTTTCACGTTTTCCGGGCAGCCTTTTAGAAACATATTCATTGTATAGTAACGAAACTTGGCACACATATTCTTCAACACATGCAGAATGCAAATATCTACTCTAAATTGCAATGCCTACCAGCATTAGTTGTGAAAATATTAGCTTATTGTTTCAAGGGAGATTGAAAATAATAAGTCATTCAATACAATTTTTTTTCTTGGTTCCAATATTTCTGTGACATATCTATATAGATATTTGCACTTTTCAATCTACCAAGAGTCAAATAAGATCAGACAGTGCTTTTACTGAAAGTTTAGTACATAAAAGAGTGCCCGCAAAAAATGTAACTTTTTGCTATTGTTTATGGCATAACTCAATAATTATAGCAGCTACACAAAAAATGATTGCATATTTGAAATCTGCATGAAAAACTATACTAATAACAAACTTTTCAAGTCTCTATTACTAGAAATAAAAAAAAAACTTTTTCGAGGAGCGTCTCCCCTTAAAGGCGCCATATCACTCCCTGTGTGGCATGAAGCAAATTTGAAGGCGTAGATTACGCAAAACCTCTTCAAACAGCCAGCTCGACCGCCGGTACGAGCAGCAATATTGCAAGGTGCCGATGTTCGTCGACAACTGCGGTGCCCATGGGCATATCGACAACTTGAAGGCTATGACAGTGGAGTTTTGCCCGCCTAACACGACAAGTATGTTGGAGCCCATGGATCAGGGCGTTAAAAAAACTTGAAAGTTCATTACCGGTCGCGCCTCCTGAATCGTACGCTGTAATGCGTCAACAGTAACAAAAACTTTGTCGTGGATGTTGTGACGGCCATTAGCAAGTTGTCCAATGCCTGCAAGTCTGACTCTGGAAACGATCCACTACTGCTTCCGCCACGCAGGATTTATTACTGGGATTGAGGAGGACAGTGCCACAGGCCAGAACCCCGCGGTTGAGATGTGCATAGACAGTTTTTTCAGCCGATCAGGCCGATAAAAGTGTTTTTTTCGGACTCCCGATTATTCGGACTTTTCGATGGTTCCTGTTGAGTCCGAATAAACGGTCGGCGACTGAAAGTGCTTTACAAGTGAAACTGATCACTCATTTCGACACCCGAACTGACCTCTCACCAAAAGTTATGTGATGACTGTCAAACGTCTAGCACAAATAAGACCTATGGCATATGCCAAGCTTATAAACTGTATGCTGGAGTGTGCAGCAAGAACTCGGCTACACTGCACAGTTGAACCCCTTTATAAGAGTGGCTGACCCACTTGTACCGCTTATGTTGACAATCAATATAGTCAACATCCAATTTCCCGAACGCCCGAAATTCTGGACATGCCCAATTTCCCAGACTCATCTGTGGCACCGTCAAGTTCCCCGTAAAGTCATCATCATCATCATCATCAGCCTGACTACGTCCACTGCAGGACAAAGGCCTCTCCCGTGTTACGCCAGTTAACCCGGTCCTGTGCTTGCTGCTGCCAATTTATACCCGCAAACTTCTTAATCTCATCTGCCCACCTAACCTTCTGTCTCCCCCTAACCCGCTTCACTTCTCTGGGAATACAGTCAGTTACCCTTAATGACCAGCGGTTATCCTGTCTACGCGCTACATGCCCTGCCCATGTCCATTTCTTCATCTTGATTTCAGCTAAGATATCCTTAACCCCCGTTTGTTCCCTAATCTACTCTGCTCTCTTCTTGTCTCTTAAGGTTACACCTACCATTTTTCTTTCCATTGCTCGCTGCGTCGTCCTCAATTTAAGCTGAACCCTCTTTGTAAGTCTCCAGGTTCCTGCTCCGTAGCTAAGTACTGGCAAGATACAGCTGTTATATACCTTCCTCTTGAGGGATAGTGGCAATCTACCTGTCATAATTTGAGAGTGCTTGCCGAATGTGCTCCACCCCATTCTTATTCTTCTAGTTACTTCAATCTCGTGGTTCGGCTCTGCGGTTATTACCTGCCCTAAGTAGACATAGTCTTTTACAACTTCAAGTGCACTATTACCTATCTCGAAGCGCTGCTCCTTGCCGAGGTTGTTGTACATTACTTTCGTTTTCTGCAGATTAATTTTAAGACCCACCTTTCTGCTCTCCTTGTCTAACTCCGTAATCATGAGTTTCAATTCGTCCCCCGAGTTACTCAGCAATGCAATGTCATCGACGAAGCGCAGGTTACTAAGGTATTCTCCATTGACTCTTATCCCTAACTGCTCCCATTCTAGGCTTCTGAAAACCTCCTGTAAGCACGCGGTAAATAGCATTGGGGAAATTGTGTCCCCCTGCCTTACACCCTTCTTGATTGGTATTCTGTTGCTTTCTTTATGAAGCACTATGGTAGCAGTTGATCCCCTGTAGATTTCTTCCAGAATGTTTATATATACTTCATCTACGCCCTGATTCCGCAGTGTTTGCATGACGGCTGATATTTCTATTGAATCAAACGCCTTCTCGTAATCTATGAAGGCTATGTATAGTGGTTGGTTATACTCTGAGCATTTCTCTATCACCTGATTGATAGTATGAATGTGGTCAATTGTTGAGTAGCCTGTTCGAAATCCTGCTTGTTCCTTTGGTTGATTAAATTCTAATGTTTTCTTTACTCTGTTAGCAATTACCTTTGTAAATAGCTTGTATACTACAGAGAGCAAGCTGATCGGCCTGTAATTCTTCAAGTCCTTGTCATCTCCTTTCTTATGTATTAAGATGATGTTAGCGTTCTTCCAAGACTCTGGTACTCTTCCCGTCAGGAGACACCCCGTAAAGTCAATGTGTATTAAAAAGTCCGCGTATAGTATTAAAAAGCAATGTATTAAAAAGCACGCTTATAGCCTTCCACCCGATTTCCCAGACTTTTCACTGTTAACCGCCGAACCAAAGTCACCACCGACGCCGCCATTTTGGTTGTTTTCATATTCTCATGCCGCCGACCGCCGCACCGCGCTGCGGCTGCCGTAACCTCAAAACCACACGTGTCAATCCGTTGCCGGCCGTAGCTTAGCGGCTCAGCCAAGCCAAACCTCACTGTGTTTAATCACGTGTTGTTTTGTCAGCTCTGCGGTCGTGTCTGCGGTTGATAGTTTGCTGCTGCGCCCTATCTTCAGTGATCACGTTTCCGGAACTTCAGCATCCACCAAAGTCCTAGCTGTTTCGTGCTGCGCTTTTCGTCTAGCGGATTTGCCCTTTACAGCGATGGTACCGACTGCTCCTTCGTCATCATCCGTTCCTTCGAAGCGCACAAAGCCCCCTTGTAGGCTCACGAAGAGAAAAGCTGCGCTGTTGACCTCAGGTCTGCCGTCGGCATGCTGGCGGAATCGTGGAAGACGGTTACGCAAGAGACTCTGTCTGTTTTCGGCACGTGGGCTTCACACTCAACGCCGAGACGGCCGTCTCGCCTTAAATGGACAGCGTGTGTGACAAACTGCCATCCACGGATGTTTGGCTTTGACGATGTGCGCTACTGGCGTGTCAATTCCAGTGGTGATAACCTTTGAGGGCTTCGCCGACGCTAAGACCTCGAGTTATGTGCGGACTTTACCGATGACGAAATCATTCGTCAAGTTATGGAGGATTCGGACGATACCGACACCGAGAATGAAGAGCCATCTCTTAGCCAACGCGAGCACTGATGACACTGTCATCGGTGTACAGCGGCAACATGACGACCGAAATTGAGGCAGATATGATCGAAGGAAAGCGGAACGTCGTGCAAAAGAAAATAGGCTACTTCTTTGTGCCAACCGTGCCGGCCACGTCAATTTTTTTTTTTTAATATATAAGTGGCTCTCTTCAGAGCTACTAAACGATGCATTGACTGAATTGGAATGGGAATCTTGTACCCCGGCCGCTACCCCCTCTGCCAGCAAAAAATACCTAAAAAAAGGGTGCGTTTTCATGTGCATTCATTTTTCCGGACTGCCCGGTTTTTTGGACGTTTTTGCGGTCCCTTGAGCGTTCGGGAAATTGGATGTTAATGTACATGTATATTCTCAGAAGGCCAAGGAGAGATGTATGTGAACCTCACGCAAAAAGAGTGTTCGCGCATTGTCTACCTCAGAAGTAAACTGCCACAAGCACGTTTAGTGAGTAGTAGAGGGCGATGGCTTCTATCCCTGTCAGTTTATTACCAACACAGCAGGCAATTACGACCTGACGATTTAGTTTGCCACAACCTAAAGTCGCTTACCTAATTCCTGCAAAATGCTGGCTGTTATTCTTTGCAGTATGAAAACAAGCAGTATTGTACACTTCTTTTTGTGTGCCAGTAGTCTAAAAAATGGGCCTAGCAGGCAAGCTCTCTGCCTGTAGCAATAGTGAATAGTTGCTATCTAACGAGTTTTATCTGAGCCAACAAGACCATGAATGCGAGAGTAATCATAGACTACAGACTTTTTGGGTGGAAAATGTAGTAAATAAAGCTTGTACTCATTGCACATGTGCAAGTTGACTTGTTTTGAATCAGATGAACTAGGATACAGCATGTCTTGTCAGCAACCAATGATCTCTTATAAAAATTCTATTGTATATGGGACAGTGTGCCGAACCATGTCTGGCTCTGTGCCAAGCCACAACGAAATGTGCAACACCGAGGCACCGCTGGCACGAGAGCCGCCACACAGATGTGCTGTTCCTCCTGTCGTGGCTCTGTATCCCAGAAGTGGGGGAGACAAAGTCGTAAAGGGAGGATCATGATCGGTAAAGGAGGTGCCCTCTCTATACACAGTGTCGCCAAAAATGAAGACAATGCTTGTCAGACGTAGTAAGGTGACTAATACCAGTGTAACTTGGGCACACAAGGAATGCCTTCAAGGAAATGGCCTTGTAATATACCACAACCCTAGGAACAGTTATGCTACTGCTACGTGGAAGTTTTGAAAGGCTGTCGAGTGGCTCAGGTAATTCTTGCAAAAAGTAGTGTGGCATTGCGCAGATTTACTTTAATGTCACCAAAAGTTAAATATCAAATTCCCTTAAAAAATCACAAGTGTATAATTTTTGTTTATGCATACCGATAAATTTTACAGCATAAACATATGTTTATTTCTTTTTGAGTTGAAAAGCTGTGGCAATGTTGACGCCTCATGATGCAGCAGCCGTTTTGGGTATATTAATGGGGGACACGGGTCTTGGAAGGCCACTTACCAGGTTTGAGAATTTTGAGCTGACAAGCGCAATGCATAGACAAGGCGTTCATGATCTCGTCTGCCAAACTTTGCAACGCTACGAGCTGCGAAAATCGGTCAAATTTCAAGATGAACGCTGCTCCCCCTCTCCTCTGCCGGCGCGCGGCCAGAAAAAGGGGGCATGACGTGCGCGTATGAATGGCCCTACGTACACAGCAATGCAGTGACGTTGGTCCTCTACGTAGACGACTATGCTCTGACGTTGCAAACAGTGGGACGTGACATGGCACAAACAGTGGAACGTGACATGGCGAAAATAATTTAACACGGCCTGCGTAGCTTATTTAATTCATTGCTTGAAAAAAATTAATAAAACTCTAGATAAATAATGAGACGCAATAAGGGCATGTGAGCGTTGTTTTTCCATTTTTCTCCCACGAATTGCAACGAGATGCGGGGCTAATGTGTCGGCATTTCGCATGCGTTCGTGTCCCCGCGGTCGGCGCATCGAGCAGACGGCCGCCGTAGAATGCTCCTACGCGTTCGCGCACTCATTGCGCTCATCTATTCTACCACGTCTAAGCCAGCGTTTCCAAACCATCCTACAGAAACAGGCAGAAGACCAAAAAAATAACGCTGGTCAACAAAGCAACGCCGCCGGCGTGCTCAGGGGTTGGGCTTGTTTGGGCACGTCATGCGCACGTGACCTCTTGGTCAGATGCCGCAGAGGGTAGGGAAGAGATTTGGCTTGCAAAGGCTACGCGGAGGAGCGGCAAGGGTTTCGAGCTCGCCTCCTCTCATCCTCGTTTCGCGCCGCTTCAGAAAACCTGTTTTCTCCGCTCGTGATGAACCTATTCAAAAAATTTTTGTGGCAAAATGTTGCTCATCGGGCACCCAAAAACTTCCACTAACTAAAATTTGGTAAGGGGCCTGGTGAGTGGCCCTTTAAAGAAAAATCGCTGCAGTGGAAGCTCCCGCAATGCCTTGCCAGCAGAAGTGAAGCGAGCATTTGCCCTTGCAAGATGTCGGAAACCTGATCTTTTCTGGTAGTGCCCACTTAGAGATCAAGTGGCTTTGATAAGTTAGTGTAAATGATACGCTAATTCTATATTAAAAGATAGTTGTTCCCGAGGAAATAACACACAAACAAGTATGAGTGACTAAATCTTCAAAGAATGTTGCCTCCAATTAGAGGCTTAAATTAGAGGCTTACTAAGGAAAACTAGTAACACCAAGACACTCTTGGAGCATATGGGACTTGAGAAAACTTTTCACATTAACCCTTTCGCTACGAACCCATAGGCCATCGGACACGGAGTTCCGATGATTTCAAATCTCCCGCAAAAATTGAAAACTCGCGTTTTACGGACAAGGAGCGCCATCTAGCCTAAGCTTGGGCAACCAACTTTTCATTTTCACCTTTCTTGGTTTACATTTCGCCTGCTGAGCCGTGCCCGCGTGTGCACTTTGAACGGAATCCAGTTTCGTTTTACGTAAGAATGGCCGCCACTCCCCGCCGCTCGCTGCGACAGCCGATTGCTGTTGTAAGCACTTCGGCCGCTTCTAACGACGATTTTTTCGATCTGAGTAGTGCAGACGACTCGAGTGACGATTTCGAAGTTTCAGAGTCGAGTTCCGACGATGACACTCCAGACCAGACGCCTCAGACTTCCACAAGTACTACCAAGTAAGTATCGTTTTTGACTTCGCACTGCTTATGAAGGAAAAACGCACTTGATATTTGACGATAATGGTATCCTTTCATTGCTTAGGGTCTCAACAAGTACTACCAAGTAAGTATAGTTTTTGACTTCGCACTGCTTATGAAGGAAAAACGCACTTGATATTTGACGATAATGGTATCCTTTCATTGCTTAGGGTCTCAACAACGTACGGCAAGGATGTTTTGCCAAATCCAGCACGCCGTATGAAGTTTTCACCCGCAAGACAGAATAGTGCCCATCTTGCAGCAGCGCTACGGAGTGACGTGCGTCACTTCTCAAGGGCGCTTGGATTTTTTCCTTTTGTTTTTCCCGACGGAAGTGCTCCAGACGTTATGTGACAACACTAACAAGTACGTCTGGATGCGTATTTTGGACCGGCAAACTTACGCTCGCCGGGACGGCTCCTGGGAAGAGGTAATGCCACTGGAGATGCTGAGGTTTATTGGACTTATCATCTACATGGGGGTTGTTGATGTACCACGGCTCCACATGTATTGGCGGACGATGGGGATATTTTCAAGCCTTCTCCCACCAAATATTATGAGATGGGACCGATTCTTCGCACTGTTAGCTTTCCTGAGCGTAGGGGACCCGGAAGATCTTGCGGCTGCAGCATCTGATGGGAAAACTTGGAGGGTGTCGTGGCTCCTGCGACACATAAATCTGCAGTCACAAAATTTGTTTCAACCGCAGCGCAACCTTGCCGTGGATGAACGCATGGTAAAATCAAAAGCGAGGTCAGGAATCAGGCAGTACATTCGGGACAAAGTGACGAAATTTGGATATAAGCTGTGGGTGCTGGCGGATTCGAATACTGGCTATACAATAAATTTTTTTGTGTACACTGGAAAACGCCAGGTACCTGGACCCCATGGATTAGCGTTTGACGTTGTGACTCGGCTTTGCACAGAGTATCTTCATCAGGGATATAAAATTTTTATGGATAACTTTTATACGTCGGCAAAATTATTCGAACACCTCCTTGAGCACAAGACGCTTGCCTGTGGGACCACTCACAAAGATTGTCGGGGCTTCCCAAAAGAATTGAAGGATGCTACGTGGGAAAGAAGGGCGCAGCGTAGGGACGTTCGCTGGATTCGGGAAGGCAACATCCTTTTCATGCAATGGAAGGATCGACGTTCTGTGCGTCTGATGAGCACGATGCTCACAGCAAATAAACATGCTGCTGCTAAAAGAAGAGAGAAAAGGGGAGGCCAGTGGGTTGTGAATACCATAAAGAAGCCCGTCCTTGTTCATGAGTGTGTAACACCGGAATGCTGGACGTGGACAAATCTGATCAAATTATTGCCACGTACAACGTACTCAGAAAGTGTGTAAGTTGGTGGAACACATCGTTTTTTCATTCTATGGACATTGCGTGCATAAACAGTTTTATTTTATTTCAGGAGCACCAAAAAGACAATCCAAATGTCGAAGAACTATTCAGAAACAGGAACTTTGACCAATTGGCGTTCAGAGAAGAATTGATTCAACAGATATTTCAATACGATGAAGTTTCTCAAGGACACGCCCCTTTCTCACCCCCCTTCTCCCCTCTAGATCCTGTTCGGCAACAGCCGAAAAGAAGGGAAAAGAGAAGAAACTACAAGCTTTGCTATGAAAAAACGAAAACACAAAACAGAACGAACATATTCTGCTCGACCTGTAATATTTACCTTTGCTTCCTGCCTTCACGAGACTGTTTTGCCGAGTGGCACAGTCGTCGGGGCCAGTAGGTTGATGGGCCGAAAAAAATTGTTGACATGCTGCACTGAATTTGTGTTTATCTAGAATGATAGCTAAAAGAACTAGTAACAATTTGTTTATTTCAGATTTCTCAAAATAATTTTTTTGCTCTATACATTCACCAACCTGTGAAGTGCTTGTATAACTTTTTGTATGTTTTTTTGTTATTTAACAATTAAATTTACCAATTCTATAAGTCTCATACCAAAGTGTTGTACAGTCGCCGACCGATTTTTCGGACCTGGCGGGGACCGAAAAAAAGTACGAAAAATCGAACAGTCCGAAAAATTCGTTTTCGCCAAAAATTTAAAGTTTATTGCATCAGGCAGGTTTAAAAAAGTCCTTGATGCTTCCTTGCCTCAAACTACGCTTTAAGGCAATTTGGTTTGCCCGTATTTGCGCCAAGGTGACATCGTCGCCGTAAACGCTCGACAAAATTGTCACCGCGTTGGCGATCTCCGCCGCCGACCGCCATCCGGCGTCGACCGTTATCCGGCGACATCTAGCTGCGAACATCCACTCTCTATTAGCTTGATTATGGCAGCTTTCTTCTCCATCGTCAGGGTCGTATACTTCCCACGCTTCTTCACACCACCTGGCTCCCGCGATGGCACAGATAGCGGAGCCATGGCACCGAGAACACAAAATTCGATGCCGCAGATAGCCGCTGCGAAGCACACAACGTCTCGACGCTACGCGACACATCACGTGCAGAATGGCGACTGAAGAAAGCTGCAACGACAATAAAAGAATCCTTCTTTTGCCTCCTCCCCGTGCGATGTGATGACGATAGTGCTGACCGAAGACGAAAAAACGGCATCCATCACCGCGTCTTTTAAAAAGCAAACACGGCCTCCGAAACTTAAAATATGGCGTGAGCATTCCAATCTCGGAGGCAGGAAAGGCATCTGAAGACCAAGCTTAGCCAAGCCGACGAAAAATCCAACATGGCGGCGTTCACAATGGCTTGGGGCGTGGCACAAAACGAGCGATTTAGTCCGAAAAATCGAAATTTCAGGGGCAAATTCGCCCGAAAAATCGGTCGAAACAATGCATTAGCTCTATGGGATCCCTGACGGTGCATTTATGAAGTCCGGAATATCCAACAAGTCCGAATTTTTGGAGTCCGGAAAATCGGTCGGCGACTGTATATGTATAAAAGGCCGAATCAATAAGCTACTATTTCATATATTACAATGCTACATGTTCCTTTTTTGTCAAGAGTAATAAATTTTTTTGTGAAAGCATAAAATAAGTACCGTTTTTCCGCCGTAGCGAAAGAGTTAAGCTCATTGGGCGTGTGAAGGAAACGCTCCGTTCGTAGTCGCAGAGCGGCCCCTAGGAAGATGGCCGAAAATCGCGAAAAAACAGACTTTTTGAAGTTGACACTTTTGGAATCTGCAACTATTTTTCGACTTATCTAAGAAGTTTCTAGCTTCTCAAGTCACCATTTCTGGCACAAAATCAATTTATAATACCCCCGTGAGATGAATCTGAGCGCAAATAGACCCTAAAATCGCGCTTTTCCCTTGTCGAAGCGTTGCCGTTACACACGAGCTATCATGGTCATCTTAGTCTCGTTTGGAAGGGTCATTCCTTATCTTCAATTTCCCGCCACCGCTGGCTCGCCTTGCTCATTTGTTTATCAGCAAAAATGCGTCATCGAGAAGCACCAGCACGCGATTCTATTGGCTGCTTGCGGCACGTGACAAAACATAGGCATCCGATTGGCCAAGTGGCGTTTCCGGTGTCCGCTTCTTCATCATGACGCACATGGACATGCGCCATTCTGTCATGGCGCTGCCGACTGTCTGCTGCAGTAAAAGAAAAGTTCCATGCCACACTAATTTGTGAAGCAAGTGTGGCGATTGTTCGTTCACTGTGAACTTCTGAAAGAGCCCCACTATGCCCCAGGACAGCGAGGATAACGAACTCACGGTGGTCAACGGCGGTCGCTGAGTCACCGGTGTAAGCCTAACTCGCGTACGAGCCCGTCGGCTGTCGACGGCGACGCTGAAAGCAACCATGTTTTGGAGCCTCAACAGTTACAAGACGGCAAGTGAAAAAGCAGAAGTGAAGCTACGAGAGGTAGCTATTTTAGCAGCGACGGAACAGAAGCACAGTCTTATCGCCAGACACACCGATGCCATGGTTTCCCTCGTCTGACAAAACGACCTCGTTTGTGTGTGAACCATAGAGAAATATACTATATAAAAAGTGGCCACTCAAGCCTTTTCGCGGCCCAGCACAGAGTCTGACCAACCACTAAATGGCGTTCCCATGCTCGCTTCTACTCCTTTTTCAAGACATCTAATAGCCGCCTCAAAAGGACAATAAAAACTGAAGTTTGGCCTCAAATTTTAGCAAAGAAGAAATTTTATTGATTTGTCCAATTTTCCTTATTCGCTCTACATTGTGTTCCGCTAAGGACGTTTAATGCATTGTCAGAAAAATCTGCAAAGTCTGACTAGAGGGTGTTGTTTTTCTGCATTTGTTTTGCACAAAGCGTGCACATTCATGAGGTTTAGATGTGCGGTACATGTACTCCCTTTGTGAAGGCATGGGTGTAAAGCCTAGTCGTAACGACGCTCGCTTTTGAACCACGAGGGTACGGGCTGAAATACCAGCATCAGAAAGAAAATTTTTTCTGATTTTATTTGCACTGGACATTATCGGGTCTGACCAGCCAATCGTGACGCAGGGCCCTACGGGAGTGACCGCTCTTTATGTAAGCATGTTTCTCCATTTGTGAACTGTGTGAGAGGTCGTCAAAGTGGAGTTCGCCGCGCGTCGACAAACAGAAAATCAATCTGTTCACGGCAACGTGCCCGCCGCCCATGCAATGGAGGCTACTGGCAACAGGTGGAGTGCTTTTGACGCGTCCACAACGAACATATTGCGCCGCAGTCTCCCCTCGAAAATGAAGGAAACGTACGTGAAAAGGAAAGTAACACCTCGCTGCTCTTGCAGCCTTGAAATTAATGAGCGAGTGCGCGAGTTCGGTCTGTGACATCTACAACTCAATCTGGACAAGCCAAAAAACATCGCTTTATCATACGAAGGATCGCGGATGACGTGCGCACATTCGACGCAGATCAGTGTCAGTACCATCACCGAACCGATAAGCGGCCTAGTCTGCAGACGAGCACATGGCGACAACTTGCAGCAGCACTTGATAGAAACGACACACTCATGCAAATAATCAGTCTGATAACTAGCCCGGTGCATATTAACTGACTAAAAGTATGTGTGCCATGATGTTTTCCACTCGAAATGGCGAAATAAATGTTTTCACTGTTTTTCCTCATTTTCTCAGAACACATTTTGACCACTTTCCTTGTTTGCTTCTTCTGTAAAAATGGACCTAAGACAGCTAGAGCTATAATTCTTTTTGCACAATGTAGTTAAATGTGCACAGAAAGCAATGTTGAGATCATATTTTTAATATGCAGCTCCAATTTTTTAAATTTTCATTAAATATTTTTTGTTTTGGTTGCATGCAGACAGTGAAATTTGTTGTGCTGTAATTCGAGGAGTACTTGTTCAATTTTCGATCAGCTTGCAGCATTGCATTCCATAGGATTTCTAGTATCCATATATGTGTTAATTACTATGTAATTATATATACATAAATTTGCATTGTTTGTGCAAGAAATACAATGTAATTACTAATTATCTAGGAAAATAATTAACCTGCATAAAATATACCTTGATAGTTAAAATAAGCTTGAGAAACTGAATGGGGCTGTGCAGTTTCACCTAATTTGATAAAAAAATAACCCACGTTATCTTTAAGACTCGTGTCGGATGCAGCCCTTGAAATCCGAAAAATCGCGAATTCTGTTTTTGAAAAACCATATTGTTTAGTTGTACGTCAGATAAACTACCTATTCTGTAAATATCAGTGCCTAATTCAACCTCAAAGTGCAAGAAAAGCTATTTTCGAGGCCGCCGCAGCGCCCAAACCATGCGCAAGAGCCAAAAGCAAACCAAACTTCACGCGTCCGCTATTCCAAGACCATATGGCTGTCCCGTGCCATCTTGGGCTTGTTTTGACTGTGAATTCTTTCTCATTTGCCGCCTTTTGTAATGGCGTCAACGGTGCGGTTGAGATGCTATCGGCGTTCTAAAATGCGATACCAAGCGCAGTTCGCGCAAAATTTTTGTCATCGTAGCTAAACATTTCGTGCATTGTCACCGAGCGCCGCCACCAAGCGATTCACATGTCTACTGCACTGTCCACGCGGCCGTGCACTTCACGGTCATATGGAGAGCTCTCAATAAGCTTTTGTAATGAGATTTAGACGAGCTTAACTTCACTGTCATATGAAGCGCTCTCAATAGGCTTTTGTAATGCGATTTAGACATGCTTAGAGCCGTGCTTGGTACCGCTGAGAGCGTCTATGAATGTTCTGCAACAATGAAAGCCTTGTATATTAGCATTTACCCAACCAGCCATATGATGATGCGTCTCAAGACTAGAGTGGCAAAAGAGCATGGGTGAAGGGGCACCGATTTTCATACGGCTGACTTGCGTCATTAAATAAACAGCTAAAACATTTTTGTGTCACCGGTCTTCCGCCCATAACTGTTCGTTATTTGGTAAGGCCATAGGCTGTCATGGTACGAGCCATTTTTCTGGGGCAATAAACCTCTCTATATATAAAAAATGTTCAGTGATTATTTGTAATCAAGAAGTACTTGATTACACCGATGTCAGCCTGAACACAAGAAAGATGTGTAATAATTAGAGTATATGGCCTTATTCAATTACAATCTTTTCTGTCATGCCTATTTACCACTCCATTTTAGAAAAACTTTTAAATGCATACTTGTTCTTTCTAGATCAAAAAAGGAAGATATAAAAAAAAAGGAAAGGCCACAAAGGTGCACTGAGCAGAGACCACATGCCCAAGAGGTCGAATACCACAAGACAAACTAAAGATCACAATTTTTAGGTGTTTTAGGGACGTAAAGAGATGGTTAGATTTTACACACAGCTTTCTCAATACTATTTTTTCTCGCATTATGCTCAGCTCATAGTGCAGATATCTTGGCAACCACTTCAAAATTTTGATTAGTGATTTTCTTTGAACTGTGCTTCAGGAGGCTGTAATCTCATTTTGTCATTTTACTTCGAAGAATTTTCATAAGGTTTCTTCCTTGTAGTGCAAATGTGCTTATTGCAGTGTAACTGTAAAAACGTTACCTACAATTTTTAGTGCTGCAAAACAATTATTTTGCAACTGCAGTGCCTGTCAGCACACATTTGGCTGTGCAAACAGTTATTACCAACTATTTGCATCATGTCCTCCAGTCCCTCCCCGAGATTCAAAGAAGAAAAAATTTGTTTCTCATCAAGTTTTCGTGACATCGCCTCTAAATTTTTCATTTTTATGAAAGCACTGTGCCCAAGATCCTACCAGAAACAGGAAAGTTCGTTCCCGAAGGCACGGGGCCCTTAATACAGTCGTCAACAGATTTTTCGGACTCCAAATATTCGGACTTGTCGGACATTTTGGACCTTACAAATGCATCATCAAGGTTTCTAATGCATTTTTGCAACCGATATTTCAGACAAATTTATGTTCTTAAGTTCGATTGTCCGGACTAAATTGTTTATTTTGAGCTATGCCGCTCAGTATTGAAAGCCACTATGATGGACTTTTTTGTTGGCTTAGTCGAGTTTGATTTGCAGTGGCTAGTTGTGTGGCCTCCAAGATTGAAAGCGTGCACTATCTTCCAGATGTCTGATCTTCCTTGGCTAGCAAAACAGCAAAACTTTTCTTTTTCGGTCAGCCTTATCACCATAATTCAGAAGCGAGAAGGTTGTTTTCATCTGCTGCATGCTTGTTTTTCTCGTCGTCATTGCGCACACGGTCGTGTTAGTGGTGTGCCAAGTGTGTGAGTCATTGTGTGCATTACATGCTCACTGCTGTTCGCGATCGCTCAGTAGCCCTCCATGGTCACGGTGCTGAGCTAATGACCTGGAACACGCGGGTTCAATCACAGCCGCAATGGCACAGTTTCGATGGTGGCGAAATCCTGGAGACTCACGTACTGTGCAGCGTCGGTGCAGGTAAGAGAAGCCCAGACTGTGTTGTTAAATCCCACGAAACAGGCGAGACATTGCATGCATACTTTTGCGACCGACATCAAGTTTTGTTTGCTTGGTTCCATGGAACCACCAACTTTGCCGCCCGCAACGGTCGGCGGCAGCGATTGCCAACGCACTTGCCAACGATGTTATCCTAGCCCAAATAGAACCAAATTTGCTCGTACCCAAAGAACAGCATGAAGCATGGCATTATTGAGGATATATTTTAGGCTTTTCTCATCCAGTTAAGCTTCATTTTCATTGCTTGACCATTTTCTCAGACTATTTCGCGGTTCCCGCCAGGTCTGGAAAATCTGTCGGTAACCGATTACGATAGATAGGGCTGGCCCATGCAATGTCACAACAATGCCACAGCATGCTCCATTGCCTCTCCTACCATTACTGGCAGTATTGCTTTCGGTTTCCACAGTAAGTCAACATTTATTATCGTAAATCAGAACTGCATCGCATACCTTGCCGCAGCAGCACGTGACGCACTGCAGTCTCGACATAGTCGTTTGTCGGCTCTCCACTGTGGATCATGAGCCCATCCACGAACTTCATGGACTTGGCTCGTTGGCCACGCAGTTTGCCAGAGACCACCACCTCACAGCCCTTGGCGCCGCTCTCCATGATGAAGCGAAGAACACCATAGCATGCTCTTCGCACAGCCAAGCCTCCAATGAGCTTGTAGCGCAGGGACTCACACTGAGCGATGGCACAGAGGCCACGAGAGGCCACTTTCTCAGCAAAGAGCTGCACAGGAAAAATAAAACTCCCTCAGCTAGCTGCTCAGCTCATAGAAACAAACCTTTAAGATGAGAAAAACAGAATACATGACATCATCCCAAAGAATTGATTTTAGCTATAGAAATAAGCACAGCTTAGAACAGTGGAATAATACAAATTCATGCGATGCAGTTTTCACACACACACAAAATATTAGTTTGATATGTTGTGATGGCACTCATACTGCAAGCCGTGGGAACAGCTCGAGCCCGTTCACACAGCTCGCTCTGCTCGGCATTGAGGGCTGTCGGCCCGGGTCCATAACAGATGCAAGAACCTCCAAAATTATCCGCTTGTAGTACTTTGTTCGAGTCTTGCACCTTTCAGAAGTTAAAATCACTAGTCATATTACTACTGCACATCACGAGGATGGCAGGCTCTGCCCTATTCTTCGGCAGTGCACCAACTTCATCTGCATACGGCCACCCTGTTTGAAGATGTGTTAGCTGCATGCCGATGGTTCTAAAAGTAAAGGCGCATTGTGTAAGACCTCAAAGGGGCCTTACAACACTTTTTGAGAATGGTCAGAAAACGCTACCGATCGGTAGTGGAGGCTCCCGACAACACCCGAGCCAAATATTATAGCACAGCATGCGGCCTGGAATTCACAATAAATTATCAAAGTCAGCTAAAATTTGCTTTCTCTTCTCTTCACAAATGGTGAAATATGCCCAAAAATCAAAAATCGCATGTGAATTACCCACTTATTAGACATTGGCTGATTTGAACATGGCACGCTCGCTCGTGACAGAGATCGCCGCAAGAGTCTGCAACTTGTTCACACGTGCTCGCAAATCACACCAAAAAAGCGGCGCATTCGAAAAAGAAAAAAAAAAACAGTGCTCAAGGCCACAAGGCGCGTGCGACGTTTTTCGGTGGCCCTGCCGTCCCTCCCTTCTTAGCCTCCAGCGATTTAGTCGGGACGAGAGAAGAGAAAATGCAAGTGCAGCATGCGACAAACCTTTGTAACTCCACTCGTACTGGATGGATTCTTATAATTTCGCGGCGTTGAATTCGTGAGGCAACAAGCTTTTCCAGTGAATTCATTCTGTCGTTACTTGAAAGAAACGTTTCAGAGCCCCTTTAAGCTTCTGAAAAAGCTAGCTGCGCAGTTCATGACAGCAATGAATGCTTTAAGCACAAACTATAGAAACCAGACTTCAGAATGTAAGACAACAAAACATGAATTCAAGGAAGAAAAACAACCACCATTCAGTACTTCCCTTGCTCTTAACCAGCACTGTGATAGAAATTAAGTCATAGCCATGACAAGTGACCATTAATGCATAAATAATTTTCTTTTTTCCAATATTCCCAATGCTGACACAGTCATGCTGATTGATGATATATGGGGTTTAACGTCCCAAAACCACCATATGATGATGAGAGACGCCGTAGTGGAGGGCTCCGGAAATTTCGACCACCTGGGGTTCTTTAACGTGCACCCAAATCTGAGCACACGGGCCTACAACATTTCCGCCTCCATCGGAAATGCAGCCGCCACAGCCGGGATTCGATCCCGCGACCTGCGGATCAGCAGCCGAGTACCTCAGCCACTGGACCACCGCGGCGGGGCGACACTGTCATGTTGCCAAGCAGATGTCATAAAATCCTCTGGCGGAGAGTTAGCTAAAGGCAAACTACAACCATTCCCTTATTCAAATGCAAATTGGCGTGTTTTTGCCTGAAAAAACCAGGTCATTTGTGTCGAGATAATTTACAGAAGCGATACAGAAGTGCGTAGAGCCCTCGGCAAGATTTGGCACTACAGTGTACAGATTTCAGCGCTGCGAAGTTTACTGTTGCATGTTCGTGCTATTATTATCTGTTCTATTCAGTTATTTTCTGTTGAATTTCATGCTGTTTTTGTTTGTACATACATCCATCGACGTTTCGGTAACGCACGAGAACCATAACATTGTAGATGGCAAGTTGCCTGAGCTGAATAATGATTGATGTGTGGGGTTTAACGTCTCAAAACCACCATATGATTATGAGAGACGCCGTAGTGGAGGGCTCCGGAAATTTTGACCACCTCGGGTTCTTTAATTTGCAGCCAAATCTGAGCACATGGGCCTACAGCATTTTCGCCTCCATTGAAAATGCAGCCACTGCAGCCGGAATTCGATCCCGCAACCTGCAGGTCAGCAGCCAAGTACCTTAGCCACTAGACCACCGCGGCGGGGCAGCTGAATAATAAGTCCACACAACTAATAAAGCACCCTTATAAATCTACTCACATGAGTAATGAGCATTCAGTCATTGGGGGTTGTGTTTATTCCACTGCCATCATACACTTCGTCCTAGTACATGCTGCGTCGCAGGGTCAGAGCTGTCCTCAGCAGCCTCCTTCCAACGAAAATTAAACGTAATTGATCGATGGAATCTTTATATCTTTGTAGATGGACCAGCTGTCCAAATTTTATATATAGTCTAAATTTTTATGTTATCTGTTACCTGTGTGCCATTATCAGATCTAGCTCTGCACCAGCCCCTTTTGCAAAAACAGCGTGCTTTTCATACACAGTGAGGTATAACTGGGACACTTGTTAGTTTGTACTCATCTGTACCTGTGATTACGTATCACGCATCGTTTTTGTTTAAACATTGCGTTAAGTGTGGAGCGGTAAACGTTAGTTCGCTCTCGTTCTGCAAGTATCGTTTTCGTGCATCATTTGTGTGTGAGCAGCGCGCTGGACGTTTCGATCTGTTTGCAGTTCACAGCGATACATTCCAAGTTGTTGCTGTCGCATTTATTGCGTCGCCCTTGCGACAAAACTTAACTTTTTTTACGTATTTACTGCCTTTAACCTACCGCTGCATGCCCTCAAAGCTCGTAGGTCGCTATCGCATCGCCGCGACCACGGTTTTGTGCGCGGCGGTTGCAGTAGTTCATTTTATGCCATCTACGATAGCATCTGCCGCGGTTTTGTCCGCAGAGTTTGCAGAAAGCAGCGTTGCTTTCTGCAAACTATGCTTTCTGCAAAGCCTGAAGCGGATTGAGCTGCTTTTTTGTCAATGCGGCCAGATCACGCACAGAAATTTTGACTTCCAGGAGATTTTCATGACAACCGTACAACCGGAAAAAACGGTCCAAATCCAGGAACCTCCCGGCCGATCCGGGAGACTTGGCAGGTATGCAATATGCTCCAAGCAGTTCTTTTTATTTTATATTTCAGCACATAGGCCCCAGATGAAGATACTTGCCCACAGTTCAGAGAGCCTAATCTTCTCCGAGCGCAGGCTCTCAGAACAGAAAAATAATATTTGGGGGTTAACGTCCCAAAACCCTCATATGATTGTGAGGAACACCAGAGTGAAGGGCTCCAACTATTTTGACGATCTCTAATGTGCACTGACATCGCACAATATCTAGCCTCTAGCATTTTGCCTCAACCGAAATGCGACCGCCATAGCCGGGATCGAACATCAGAAAAGAAAATGGTTCAGATTACTTTCAACAGAGAAGCTGAAGCAACTATCTGGACAACGAAGTTTTTCACTGGACAGAGAAAGCTGTGTAAGCACTAACAGTGACAGCAAACAGCTGCGAACTCATGAGGATGAACTTTCACGCCTCAAGGTTTTTTTACACTCTCAAACCTTGAGTGAAAGTAATGTGCGAAAGTATGAGACCCCAGAATGAAAAGATTATTATTCTGATCCAATGCATGTAGAACAACTTAACAATTTTTTCAAGCGCAAAACAAGCAGAAGTGAAAGTGACAAAGCATGCAGTATCAACCACAATACATGCCACTGTGTCAAGAGATGAAATTCACCTGCAACATCCGAGCACGTTTTATGACGAATTTTAGCAAAGCTGAAAATCTTACTGTTGCGAAAAGCGTGCATGTGTACCCTTTTCAAGAGCCGTGTTTCAAGATGCGAATCGAACCTCCAAAATCTGAGAGAAGTGAACTATGCATGGCTGGAGTCTGAGCATGACCAACTTAATAGCTGTTACCCAAGTGCATGCTAAGGACAAGGACATGCTAGCGCTCTGTGGAAGTTCCCAAGTTTCCACATTAACCATCCTGTCTCATGCAACAATGGTGACATTACTCAATAGCGGCACATTACTGTACCAAATCTACCAGGCAGACTCTGTATGTACAATATATTTCTTTAGCTTCCTTCATGATCTGATAACCTATAAATGCTGGAAGTGTAAGAGACAAAATTGCTGCTCTGTTTGTGCATTTCAGATTAGGAAATCTGAGCAACTTAGAGTAGGAATCTCCACACACATGGAAGGCATGAGGTTCTGACATCAAAGATAAGCCTAATAAAGCTTGCGTTCATTGCTCATGTACAAGGTGACTTGTTTTAGATCGTATGATTTAAGGGTAACGTAAATATCTTGCATTGTGGCCAACGGATTTTTATCATCGTCACAAACGTCTGGCATCCTCGCCCGCGCAACGAACTACTCGTCAACGGCGCCGGCGTGTCTTCCCTGCACCTGTACAGAAGGAGGGGGGGGGGGGGGGGGGCACGGAGTTGGTCGGGGAAAATGACCTCGAAGGGGATGCGTTCGCCCGAAAAGAATTTGACTGCTTGGGCAGTTGATGTTCAACTAGGGAGTAGCACAGTCGTCAATGTCGCAAGGCAGCGAGCATGGAAAGTACCACGCAGCGTGTCGAGACGCCTGCAAAACTGGGCACCCCCAGCGCCTACTAAACTAGCAAGCCTTCAGGAGCCCCCTGTCAACTCCCCTACATGTGCCATGAGCTGGCCTCGTCCGTGCGGAACTTTTTATTGTGATATTTTTTCAATTGTTATTTCATTACAGCCAGTTTTAAGTAATTGTAGCTGTGTGCGCTGTACCGCACAGTAAAACAAAGAAGCGTGAACATAATCTCTCAGTAATTCTTTGTATCTCATGTGTAGTTATTGTACTAACATTCCGCGTTGTGTCTACCTGTACCTGTTAAAGCGTTCGTTTAGAGTATACTTTGTTTTGTAACTGTTCTTTTCATCACACATATTTATGTTTTCCCACTTAGTTACCCTTTATAAGCTCTTGCCTCGCCCTTGTTATAATTAAACACTAGTTTGTTTTCAATCAAATGTTCGAGTCAGCTCTATGAGCACATCAGTCAGACCCAAACATCACCACACGTGCAACCCCGCACGGGTAGACCGGCCTGCAAAGAAATTTAAAATGTACCACTTGCAAGCCTTTCAGGCGTCGCCGGCCTAAACGTAAAGTGGAAGCCTGCGAGTCTGCCGCACGCCGACTTAGGATCGGCGGGGCCTCCCCCCCAAGTGAGCTGAATTATGTCTGGCTCTGTGCGAAGCCACCACAAAGTTTGCTTTGGCTGGACACTGCTGGCACGAGAGCCGCCACACAAGTGTGCTGTTCCTCCTGTCGTGGCTCTGTACTTCCGTAAGAGGGGGAGACAGAGTCGTAAAGGGAGGTTCTCAACGGCACCCGCTGAATGAGGTGTACTCTGTATCAACAGCTTCACTACGAATGAAGACGTGATAGCATCATAATGCATACAGGATATCTGCTTAATCAAACTACCACTAATGTTTTCCCATATTGAGATAACTAATAGGATGCCTTGCAGGCAATGGCATTTGATCTACCATAACTAACTCAACAGAGTTGCGGTGCAGGCAAACGCCAGTTAAGAAAAGCTGTCGGGCGTAAGAAGCATTTTTCACAAAAACTGTGTACAAGCAAAAAAGTATCCTCTTGAAAGACACCCAAAATTTCTAGATTTAAAGGGACACTAGTCAAATAACAATTTATGTCAGAGTGAAAGCCCAATGTATGACAACATCTAAAACGACAATATTATCAAAAACAGTTCCCTACTTACTGAGATATTAAGGTAAATGCACAAGAACACATGCGTCACAGTAAGACATTCTCAAAATGATCCCGATGACATCACACGAACTGTTTACAATTAATCACTAGTAATCGATCTAACTGGACCAAATAAAGAACCCTCCGTGCATCAAAAGGCGCAATAAAATGCTGCCTGTTTCTGTTTGATTCATGGAAAAAAGAACTGTTGAACGTTACTATGGAGAAGGACACGAGTGATTCGAAAATTCAATTTTCACCTGGTTAAATTGGGCAGGTCATGCAATCTAGCAGGGCTCAGTTGAACCAATCACGTTCGCGATTTTGAAGGCCATGGGGGACAATTGTTCAATGGCCATTGCTGTTGCCATGGCTCCCGCTACTTTCCCTCTGCTGCTACTGCAGTGTCGGCGGCCGCGCATTAAAGCCGGGCAATGTGCACGGCAACAGTGATGTCCGACATTCCGTTGAGGCGAGTAATTTGAAGTGCGCTAACCAATTGCGGACCACTAAAACACGATTTTATTTCAAAATAGGCCCTTCCTTGGTGCAAAACTAACACTAGGAGCTTTATGGGCCACTATTTCAGCAATAAACGTCGACTTAATCGTCGCCTTGAGTGTCCCTTTAAGCTTTTCACCTCCATTAAAAAATGCAGCCGCTGTAGCCAAAATCCCAACAAGCAAACATATGTACGCATTACACCACAAATAAAAAAGCTGTTGTACCTGTTGAAGCGTTATGCAAGTGAATTAGCCATATCTACACATGTTACACGAAATGAGCATCATTGTTTCAGCAAATTTAACAGAAAACTCGAGTTTTACTCAGCTACTTTAATTAGACTTCACGTTTGCTAGTAAATGAGAGAAGTGTCTAGGCAAACTGACTAATTTCCAACATACACAGATGTCTACGCAGACAGCTAAAGCAGCAATGCAACGTTGCTGGACTCGCACAAACTGAAGACAGAACAAACGCCCCGTCAACTATTCGGGACGTCAGAATCACCAGCCACATGGAGCTGTTCCAAGCACTTTAAGCTGATAAGACCGTTCCACCAATGCAACTTCAACATCATGCTACCAGTTTCGAAAGCAAGATATGCTCACCTCCACAGTGTTTTCGGGAAAGTTGAACCTCTTCTGCACGACTGAGGTAAGTTCACGGATCCTACGTCCCTTCTCGCCGAGCACAGACTGGGTCCGGGTCGCTAGGATGATGATCTCCGTGTTCTGCGGCGTAACCCGGACTTCCACGCCAGAGTAGCCGTCTTCGGCAAGTTCTCTCCTAAGGAACTCATTGAGTTCAGCCTTGAAGACTCCGTCTGCGACGAACTGCAAGCGAATCGTGAAAAAGGCATGCCCACGTTTGAGTGCCAGACAACGGTTGGCCTGAAGTGTTGACCCACACGAGCAGGTGTGCCTTCATTCAATGGAAACTCATTGAGTCAGCAAGAACATGCATAGGTCAGGCGCATCCCTACATGTAGTGTAAGTTCAAGAAAAACCGTCATTCCGATTGCACGAGGCAATGCGCAAGGCTAACTTGGGCAGATCCAAGCCGGCGTTTCGGCAGTCGACTAGAGAACACTACCACTGACGCGCAGAAGGTCGAAGCAATTACGTTTTAAGTAGTCTGAACCTCTACACGTATTTTGCGACAAAGCTGTCAGTAAAAGCAAGCTGAACATTACACTACCGCGGCTCCGGTCGGTCTTCAACAAAACGCGACAGGCTGGGTGACCCTTCGCAATCAGTTTTTATCGTGCAATTTAATCACTTCCACAACACGTCATTTTTACAGAATGCACAATGAGGCATCATGGATTATCTATAAACCATTATTTTCACTCCAATTTATTCATTACACCATGAAAATTGTATGACTTACCTTCCTTTTCTTACTGATCGGGTTCGCCATGTCTGCTGAGAGACCGGAAAAGGCTCTCCAAGTTGCGATGTTCCACTTCCTTTTCCGCAGAGAATTGCCCTTACGTGCAACATTCTCTACGGCGCTAGCTGTCAGCTGCTGTCCTATGTTAACTTTTTGAAAGCGTCATCTCTGAATGATTTAAGCGAACTTGTTGTTTAGGCTTACTATGTTACTTACAAGATGGCAGCACCTCCAACTAAAGTCAGTGGCATGCGCTGGCGCGCGAAATTTAAGCGCACCACTTCGACAATAACTTCTCTTCCTATTTTTCTGACCGATCCAGGTGACCATTGTGTGACTCGCAAGCTGGCAATACACGGCAGTCTGAATGTCATGCCAAGCGATAGAAAGCTAGTTAATTCATGCACACAGGACGCACAGAATGGGAAAAGATGGGATGGTGGGCTCATCTAACGAGGTCTCTAAGTCAGTCCTTTTTTTTTTTTTTTTTTTTTTACTCAGTCGGTTTTGTCCTGTGATTGCTTAGTGTGCCGAGTTGTGACCACGGGTGCTATTCTGGACACTGTCTAATTCTACCATACTGTAATGGCGGCATTTCAGGCCAATCAGAGAGGTCGTAGCAGTCCACTGGGCCAATTAGCACCGATCAATGGCGGAATGTGACAGCATGGCGGAATTTGGCAGTGTCCAGAAGAACACCCCATGAGGTTTTTTACAATAATGGCGTCCGAAGGCTTCTGATCAGTGGCGTAGCCGTAAGGTATTACGTGAAGGCAATAAAACGCTGCACTACCAGGAAAACAGGCACGCTTTGTGTCGGCGGTGCTTACTAAACTTAATTGATCGACTTCTAGGTCACAATGTGTCAATGCCGAGATATGATTACAAAGCATGCACTCGTGTATTCAATCACGATCGAGCAGCTAAATCTCAGTGCTGTGCGTTTTGTTTGTTTGTTTTGTTTTTCTTTTTTCTAAATATAACATACGCTATAGCCGATGGCGAGCTTTTTACATTTATAATGCTTTTTAAGTCTAAACCACCGAGACTACACGTACCATGCGTTGGTGTCCACATCGGCACAGCCAGGACATTTGCACTGCCTCGTGTATGAAAAAGTCACAATTTGAAAGTGCGGCTTCCTTGCATACATTAAGCTGAACTTGGGATAGGCAAAAACCAAATGTATGAAGGGACAAGGAAGACAAAGTAATTACTAATATGGATAGAATAATTAAAATGTAGAGGAGTTTTACAGAGATCGGTACAGTGTAGCCGGGACAACCACGACCACAGTGAAATAGCTAGCATAATGAAATAACTAGCAGTAATCCAGACGACATACCACAAACATGACAGAAGCCAGAAAAGCCTTGAAGGGAATGCGAAGATGCAAAGCTGCTAGTGAGGATCACGTAACATAGATCTTCTGAAAGACGGAGGACAGATTATGTTATAGAAACACTGGCCACCCTGTTTACGAACTGTCTCCTGACGGGGAAAGTACCAGAATCTTGAAGGAATGCGAACATCATCTTAATACACAAGAAAGGAGATGACAAGGACTTGAAGAATTACAGGCCGATCAGCTTGCTTTCCGTCGCATACAAGCTATTTACAAAAGTAATTGCTAACAGAGTTAAGAAACATTAGAATTCAATCAACCAAAGGAACAAGTAGGATTTCGAACAGGCTACAACTCAACAATCGACCACACTCATACTATCGATCAGGTGATAGGGGAATGCTCAGAATGCACCCAATCAATATATACATAGCATTCATAGACTACGAGAAGGCATTTTATTTAGTAGAGGTATCAGCAGTCATGCACAGGCTGCGGAATCAGGGCGTCGACGAAACATATATAAACATCCTGAAAGAAATCTACAGAGGATCAACTGCCACCATAGTGCTGCATAAAGGAAGTGGCAGAATACCGTTAAAGAAGGGTGCAAGACAGTGGGATAGGGTCTCCGCAATGTTATTTACCACGTGCTTACATGAGGTTTCCAAATACCTAGGAGGGGAAGAGTTATAGGTATCAAAGTTAATAAAGAGTAAGAGTACCTTAGTAACCTGCGCTTCGCCGATGACATTGCATTGCTCAGTAACTCAGGAGACGAGCTGCAATTAATGATTACTGAATTATATAAAGAGAGCAGAAAGGTGGGTCTTCAAATTAATATGCAGATAACTAAAGTAATGTACAGCAACCTTGGAAAAGAACAGCGCTTCGAGATGGGTATACATGCTACCTATCTCAAAGCGCCGCAGTGCACTTGAAGTTCTAAAAGAGTGCGTATACTTAGGACAGGTGGTAACCGTGGAGCCGAACTACGAGATTGAAGTAACTAGAAGAATAAGAATGGCGTGTAGTACATTTGGCAAGCACTCTCAAATCATGACTGCTAGATTGCCAGAATCCCTCAAGAGGAAGGTATATAACAGCTTCATAACAGCTTCAGAGCACATCTTGCCGCTACTTACATACGGAACAGAAACCTGGAGGCTTACAAAGAGGGTTCAGCTTAAATTGAGGACGACGCAGCAAGCGATGGAAAGGAAAATGATAGGTGTAAGTAACCATAGGAGACAAGAAGAGAGCAGAGTAGGTCAGGAAGCAAACCGGGGTTAAGGAAATCATAAATGAAATCGACAAGAAGAAATGGACATGGGCCGGGCACGTAGCGCGTAGGCAGCATATCCACTGGTCATTAAGAGTAGCTACCTGGATTCCCAGAGAAGGGCGGCGGGTGAGGGGGAGGGAGGAAGTTAGGAGGGTAGGTGGGAATATATAGGAAGTTTGCGGGCATAAAGTGGCAGCAGCAAGCACTGGATTAAGCTGACTGGAGGAACATGCGAGAGGCCTTTGTCCTGCAGTGGGCGTGGTCAGAATTATGATGATGATGGCGATGATGATGATGAGGATTACACAGCTAGTGGGCTTATCGTATGTATTAGGATGTCCTGTATATATAACGGCTTTGACACAGCGAACGTATACCACAGAGTACATTGAGAGGTCGCGAATCTACATAGGTGTTATAACTTTATAGGACACACACTGCCCTCCATCGAAGGCGCCCTATGCACGGACTCTCCTCAAGGGAACGCCCAAAGGTAACCGCACCTGGTCAGCGCTCCCGGGCGGACCCGTTCTCTTATCTTGCACTGGTGCAGTATATGCGTATATGCCGGCGCCTTTGGAGAGATCTCCTAATCGGATCTGGGATCCCAGGGAATTCCCATGACCTGTGGCCACCTCTCCCACTCACATCGAACGGTGCTATGCCGGACCCCCGCCGGCGCCGTCAATGGCGGTGCACTGTGTTCGGAGGGAGGGGGACGTGACCGGTGCTCTGACCCCTTCCGCGAGGGTCCGCAAACAATCCTCAGGGTTGCGTTTGTTGTGCGTGGGCCTTCTTTTGAAGGGGTAGAGGAGCTCCGAAGGAAGCCTCCACAAACGCCCAGCATCTCCCCCTTTTTTTTTTTCGCCTTTTGTTACAGCTAGGCGACTCGTACACTACGCACCGTCGACCGCTCGGTGGGGTTGCAGTGACCGACGCCCCGACGGCCTTCTCTTCCTAAAAAGAGTGTCGTTCTCAGACGCCGACAACGGCTTCCTTTCTTTCTTTCCATACCCTCCCCTTCCTTATTATTTTTTTTTTCAGAAGGAAAGCACTCGGGTTCAGTTCTTTCGGCGCACCATAGCGGTCCACCCTGACCCAGCCCGACCAGGGTCCGCCGCACCGGAGAAAATTTCCCTGGGTCCACAGCGGTAGCGATGGTTGCGCGAAGGGTCGAACGGTGTTTACGGTGCGGTCAGGAACGCAAGGGGAGCCTCCAGAGAAACGGGGGGAAAATGTGGAGGGGGAGGACAGAAAGAAATAAAAACCAAGGCAGTGCCTTTTATGGAAGCCTTTGCAACTTCAAAGAAAGGGCACGGTGATAGAATGTGCAACCAGCTGTTGTGTAATGCTGGAAACGAGTTAAGAGACCCACAGGATGTGTCCTACCTGTGATAATGGTTCTCGCAAACGGTGCTGTATAAGGCTACGATTCAGTTACTGCGTATGCACATGTCTGCCATAATATTATTGACCTCACTGTCTGTTAGTTCTCATCAAGGTTGCGTATACGAACGGACAGCGAGTCCTTCAAATTCCCTGAGAATAAGCGACTTGTTGCTGTTTTTTCACCCATGTTCGGCACACATACTAAACATCTCATATCAGTCATCTTCCGCTCGCTAATAACACTACGCATACCAGACGTCGACGTCATCCAACTTCATTACACGGCAAACGCACTAGCCAGTTAAGATTCGTCTTCTATTGCCCTGCAGCTACAGCCAGTCTCTTCACGTATACACGAAAGGAACCAGGAGGCAAGGGAGGATTTCCAAGAACGATACACAGGCGCCATTCGGTGTGAGCTCTCTTATATATAGCCGCATCTTCTGTCTCCACCTGTGCCACATTCCGAGCACTCTTCTACATCGACAGTGCGCACGAGGTCAAAGTCCGCTACTCATAGAAAAAATGAACGAGTCCTGATAAGCGAGTCTGCGCGGCGGGGAAGAGGTTATAGAGCGCAGTGTCGGCATGCGCGGCCGAGGCTCGTCCTCACCGATGACATCTCCGACTGGCACAAGTAGATCACTGTTACATACCTTTCGACGTGAAGCTTGATAGCGAGTACATGTTGATAGTGCACTGCTGATAATATCTACTTAAGTCTGTAGTTCTCTGCAGTGTATATAGCTGATTTAACAGAAGGCGTTGAACGATATGTTTTTAATCAAGGCATTTACCTGAGAAAGGGGGAAAAAATGAGTTGTCTACTGCTATGTGCAAATAGCGTTTAGATGTACCGCAAAGATAGACTGTTTGCGTCAGAATTTATCGTGCAGATAGGGGACCTGATACGTCCAGTCAACGAACGCTAAATATAGAACTGCGTGACGAAGGACGCGTAGCCTGTTCCCTTCTCTTTCTGTCAGCACATTAAGAGACGTATGGTACAATCGTGTATATATAGCGTTTTCAGTAAATGTGTACAGTCATGCTCAATTTAAATGCGAACAAGTTAGAGATATATAGCTTGAACATGTTCTCTCGTTTTTCATCCTCGCCGGTATGAGTTCGCTTTGCGCACCCATTTCGGGACCCAAACAATCTTTTGAAATCGTATAATTACCGATTTGCGGTTGCCCCGCCGCGGTGGTCTAGTGGCTAAGGTACTTGGCTGCTGACCCGCAGGTCGCGGGTTCAAATCCCGGCTGCGGCGGCTGCATTTCCGATGGAGGCGGAAATGTCGAGGCCCGTGTGCTCAGATTTGGGTGCACGTGCACGTGTGCTCAGATTTGGGTGACAGGTGGTCAAAATTTCCGGAGCCCTCCACTACGGCGTCTCTCATAATCATATGGTGGTTTTGGGACGTTAAACCCCACAAATCAGTCAATCAATCAAACCGATTTGCGGTTGCGCCCTCGAGCTTTAACTAGTGGAATCTCCCCCCATTTGCAATTTCCCGTTCACCTTTCATATGTCCATGGGTGTACATCCACTATCAGTCCATACGGGCTATATATCTTCACTAGAGATAGAGAGAAGAGGAAGGCAGGGAGGTTAACCAGAAGCTATAGCGTTTGGTATGGTCTCTAAATAGGAGAAAATATATTAGTAGCTATAGATCGAAGGACAATGGATGAGATAGCGGTGTCACAGTGCATGATTCCTGCCCATTACGCAAGACGCTACGTCACAAAGCACGTTTTGTCAAAGCTCCCGACCATTCCGGTGTTACACACTGTGCCCCATTGTTTTAATATCCATGCAGACATATGCTTGCGCACGAAAAGGAGAGCGGCCGTACGGGAGCCGATTTTTTTTTCTGCGTGCGCGCGTCCGTGCGTCCGTGCGTGTGTGCGTCCGTGCGTGTGTGCGTCCGTGCGTGTGTGCGTCCGTGCGTCCGTGTGTGTGTGTGTGTGTGTGCGCGCGTCCGTGCGTGCGCGCGTCCGTGCGTGTGTGTGTGTGTGTGTGTGTGTGTGTGTGTGTGTGTGTGCGCGCGCGTCCGTGCGTCCGTGTGTGTGTGTGTGTGTGTGTGTGTGTGTGTGTGTGTGTGTGTGTGTGTGTGTTGAACGATAATTGCTACCAATATTTCCTGATGTTGCATTCAGGGAACTGTCCACTACTTCCCACCTATTAACGGGTAAGCCGGGTCACAATGGCAGGCTTGCGAGAAGCACGTCATCCCTTCATTTTCATTTTTCGTCCATTCCGATTCTCACCTTCGTTCAGATTCGTCCAACGGTAGAAGGTGGGGTCATGCGATGAAGCTTGCTCCTCCCTGCACACGACGGTGACCCACGGCGTACTTTGTGCAGGTCTCTTCAGGGGCGTTTTAATGTAGTTGATAGTATACGCAAACGCAGGGTTGTAGTTTAGCTGGTAGCAGCTGCAAATGCTTCCTTTTCAGCCATAAGGACTCGTCCAAACAACTAATCTGCCGGTCGGTCATAAAGGAAGTCAATCCCAAATGGCCTTTCAAAGTGGACTTCCAAAGGGTTAAAATACATCACTTTTATTTCATTAATATTACTGCGTTAGTCTCACCATTCAACGTGTCAGGTAAATCGAGGGTGAATTCATGAAGTGGAAGGTAAAAAATGGCAGCATATCCACGCGGTGAATGGTCGAAGAGTGGGGCGAAGCATCCATCCATCCATTCGTTCTTGCTTCCGTCCGTCCATGCGTCCGTCTGTTCGTGCATCCGCACGTCCATCCGCACGTCCATCCATGCGTCCATCCCTGCATTCGTCCATGCATCCGCCCCGGCATCCGTCCATGCGTCCATCCGTCCGAGCAGCCATCCATGCGTCCGTCCATGCATCTGTCTGTTTGTCCGTTCGTCCATCTAGTCAACACTCCAAGTACCACCATATCTTTTCATCATATATTCTGCATATAGAAGCACCGCCATCCAGCGGACATTACAAGGACTAAACGAGAGGTGGCACACGCACACTTTCTTACGGCTTGCGCTTCGTGTCTACTTTCCACCTTTAACCACCTTGAGTTCATGGTATATACTATAGTTCACTGTATTCATGGCACTGCGGCCCAACGCTCGCTAAACCTTTCTAAAACCAAGGAGGTTACACCCAGCGAGTATAACGTAGCAACCCTTTCTTGAAAGATAGTGCTCAATGCACATTTCAATGGCTGCTAATGGGGAATGAGAGACAGGAGAATTCGGCTTTTAGTTAACCCGCACGCTGCGAATTTTCGATTGTTCAACAACGCACAAGAGAAATCTCCCACCGGCTCCACCTTGCAGGTCAAAGCGTAAAACATGTTACGCACTACTACGAGGGACGAACGGGTGCCGCTTTAAAGAGCTTCGCCCCTAAAAGAAAACGAGGTCGCTTGAGCACGAGGTGACTCTGTGGAAATTTTTATCTGTCAAGAAATCATCTCGAGCAGTTTAAGAAACTCTACAAGAAAAGGATCTTACTGGCGCTGATGTACTCGTGGTTTGTAAATTAGCTTGAGGCGAAGTGTCTGAGGAATTGCGCAGCACATCACATGAGCGAGGTCGAGGCGCAGATACAGAGCGTGGCCTCCGTGATCACCTCCGGCAGCAAGCCGTTGCGCACTGCCATAGCTCGCCGATCAGGCCACGTTGAGGGTAGTGGGCAACGAGCGCTTTCTAGAACAGAAACCCTACATGCGCATCACAGTGGCTGGCGTCGCGTAGAAGTAGTGCGCCTTTAGGTTAATGACAAAGTTTTATAAATATATCCTCGAAAAGGTGACAATGAATCCGCCGCATGGTTCGTTGGGCAATAGCTTCAATGCAGCCCTTGGATTCAAGAAAAGGTGCACATGTCTCCGTCGGAGCTCAGTGAAAGGTGGCTGGACGAGTGGCGGCGTAAAAACAAAGCTAAAGAACAAACGATATATTACGTGAAAACCCAATTTACTCTGAAGCTTAAAAACCCCAAATTTAAGCTACAAAATTGGGCTTTTTTTTAAGAAGAATATTTAATTAGCACAGACAGTAAACTTAAGTCACTGGGCTCAACAAAAACTTCAGCTTGGTGTCTCAAAGGTGATTCAGGCTTGTATTCACAAACGCTTCTCAACTCGAACCTCGACATCAAGGGATTCTTGAAAGCTGAGACTTCTCGCGTTGCAGAAATCGCTCGCTGGATTTCGTGCCGACCGGTCAGTGTGCGCCCGCGCGCTCCGCGCGCTTGCGACCTTCGCGTCACCGTAGCTCTGGCCAACTGGGCTCGCCCTACGTCACCTCCTGCCGCCGACGACCTTCGACGACAGTGAAGCTCTGACTTACTGGACCTGCTCTACGCCATCTACAGACGCCGACAACATCTCTCGCAAGTGTACCCCGTCCTCGGACTCCAGTGACCGTGCTTCCATCTTTCCTGTCTCTCCTATCCCCTCAGTTTGTTGTTGCTTCTTCTTCCTCTTTTCTATACCTTTACTTCTACCCTTTTTATCCCTCCTCACCCCCATCCCTTGTGAGCCCTGTGGCGGTGTCGCTCACTGAAGCAGACAATAACGGGGCTCACTTTTCTCTTCCTTTCTCTTTCTTAAGAACCACTCGCAAATCGCAACGCGAAACAGTCCCCAAGGATGCCTCGAGAAGTTTTGAGTAGAGAAGCTTTCGTGCGTACGGGTCTCGGTATCACTGCACCTTTTCTCTTCTTCAAGTCGTTTACTAATGACAAATTTATATATGAGAAAACCATAGATTAAGGCAAACTTGAATAACGCAGGTTTCTCATATTCTTAAAGAGATGAAATATTCTTGAGCGCGGCGTGTCTCTGCAGGCAACGTATCGACAAGTGGTCCTGTCTTCTTCGAGGCTGCAACAAGACCACAGCAAGACCGACACCCTGTGTTCAAAATTTCTCATCGCTTCAAGCTTCTATCTTCCCCTTAACTTTTTGCCTTTGCCAGATTCTTGACTGATTTTTCTTAGTTTTATCCATCCCTGCCTTGGATATCATCATCATCATTATCATCATCATCATCAGCATCAGCATCATTTCATCATGCATGATCGCCACCACCACAAGGTGCTCTAGCTGAGCGAATCCGCAAGAGTATCACATGCAGAAATTTTCTTCACATTTGAATAAGGCTCCGCATGCACAAATGAGTGTCCCCTGCAGCTTGACATGGCCGCCGATAAAAGGTGGACGCACATGCGTCCACTTTTCATCAGCAGCCGTGGCCTTCATAGGCTGTTCACATGCCCAAAGATGTATATGCACGGCGCTTGATTGCGTGCTCCTCTCTTGAGAACTGAACTCACCCCCCGGGCTCAAGAAGCGGAGGGGTAGGAGAAGGATGGATGTCTACAGGGCGCAGGTGGTCGCTTCATCGACGCAAGGGTTCTCGTCCCCGCGGCGGTCACAAGTGAACGACCCTACGTGAGAGGACGGCCACTTTCGCCCTCTTTGCTGGGTGGGTGACACAGCCCGGGGGTATACGGAGACGACGATGTTCGGCGTTAGTTCGTTGCGGCACGGCCCACACCACTGACGGTCGGCGTCCGCGAGAGCGCGGAATTCGCGTGATGCGCGCAGGTGTTCGAAGGGAAGCGAAGATGTCACGGCATCTGCGCGGAAACCTCGATCAACTCCGCGGGGCCACTGTCCCCCGAGCGTTTACGTGGGCGCTTTTCAAGACCTTCGTAATACTGAGTCGTCCAAATCTTATAAGGTGAACGCCTCATTGGCGCTCAATGCCTCACAGAAGCGGCAGTCTGCTATATAATTCGGAAAATTACTTTAAGGTGAAAGCCTCTCATCCCCCACTAAGGTGAAAATTGATCATCGGCGTCAACACTATATTGATGCGAAAAATCATCATCACGTAATGCCGTCCACGTATCATAACCTTACAGATGCCGAAATTAGCTACGGCATCATGATGCCTGGGTCACTATGTCGTAATCACAATGATTGATTGATATGTTTGATATCGCTCGGGGAGGGCATGCTCAACAATCAATCATCGAAGAGAAGCGGTTGAGGATCAGTAGAACGGTAGAGAAGGGGAAAAATGGCTGCCATCTTCGAGACGTCTTTGGCGATGCATAAGAGATCCTGTGAGTAATCTTCTAAAGCTGTGCGTTCCGTCGTACGTGCTAGACAGGTCTGATAGGAATTAAATCATCGTAAATACAGACAAGTTCATATTGATACAAGCCATCATAAACATCAAGGAATGGATCATAAAGGCCACGAAGATGACGATTGAACATAAGCTGCCCATCACCATTGAAAATATACTCTCCTTTGGTGCTTCGGGCTTTTCTTTCTATATATTTTTTTCAGTCCAAAATTACGTCGTGTTTGAAAAACCATAAGCCTTTTAGTTAAGATCCTGCCGCCCGGTTCTTGGCCGATCCCTCTTTGTGGGTGTGCGGCAGAGCATCAAGGATCATCATCATCATCATCATCATCATGGTGCTTCGGTTCTGGGCTACAGCCACAGGAATGCCTTTGATGCCGTTTGCAGTTATCTTCATGAAACAAAACGAATGTGCCTCTAAATTCCAATTTGTATGTTTGTTATTATAATATTATCAAGCAAATTCTAAACATTAATTTCAAACGTGCTCGAAATTACTGCAATTTCAATTGAAGATATATATTATTCTGCTGGTCGAAACGGCAAAAAAAAAAAACATTGCACTCTTGCTGTATTTACGTGTGCTTTATCTTCCTTCTGTTAGGATTAGGTATCATTCGAAAGGCCTTAAACTTCATATCCTCCATTCTTGGCTAATCCCCCTGAGTGGGCAAGAGCCATATATATAGTGGAGGTATCATTGTCATCATCATCAAAAGCCCGTGTTTTTGTTGCCCCTCCGCCATATTGGTTCAAGGACACTGTGTACTCCGTGTACAACCTGAAAATATATTTCTACCCTCTGCCTACTCTCACTCCGTGACAATATTAAAACCGAAAAGCTTTGTCAGTTAATCCACGTGGCAGAGCTCGAAAAAAAAAAACAGCTTACATGAAATAGCGGTATGTACTTCTCGTTTAACGGTCGATGTAGATACTACCCCGCATTGTACTCGCCCGAGTCTTCGAGAATAGTCGTTGCGCGTACGAATTGCTTTTCTATGCGGGCTGTACCTCTCTAACTTATCCATGTTACCTTCGTGCTTCTGTAACGTCGCGTAGCCGCAGCAGCTACACCAGCATGCACCACGACAAAATTCGTTCACATCGCATTTGCCTTGCAGCTGCTTATTTCGAAATCTTCCGGCATCAATAAGGCGTAGCGGCGGTAGTGATTCAGAAGGGCTGGTGACGATCGCGATTAGAATCATTAAAGCGCGTGCGGTGGCGTGCGCTCCCCACCTGCCCTGCGGTCAGAGGAACGCGAGGCCACCCATTTCGCCCCAAACACGGAACTAAAACATGGCGGTGACCTCATTCGGAATTCCTCTTTGATGCCGAGAAACAAACGCAGGTTGTTTGGACGCGGGACGATTGGACGGCAGCAGCTGCCGCTTCCAACGTCGACGCAGCGCTTGAGGTAATTGTGAGGTGCGCTCGATCTGTACAAGGTGACCCGAGTCACTCAACCAAACATCCAAACTAAGGCGCATATGAATTCCCTACTTTCATCATCACGCTCTCGGCGAATCCGAAATTCCAGATCGGAGGCGCTGATCTGCTCGACCGCAGCTGCTATAGATGTATGCCACCCTGTTCCGTATGCACGCATCCCAAGACATTTGACTGGCAGCTGCAGGCAGCGTATATTTGTACTCACTACGTACGACGCCCGTCTTATGGAGGTCATTGGCTCGATCAAAAACATTCAGTGTAGGCTTGACTCGATGGGTGATGTCGCGAGGGGCGCTGATGAAGCCGGATGTTTCGCCACCTAAGTTCGCTCGAGGTAGACCATGCCGCGAATTCATAATGCTGTATATAATGGCATTTCTGCATGCAAAGGGAAGCGGGAGCCGGCTGTGAGACTGCTGGTACATTTTAATGCAATTTGCGAGAAGACTACGTAATCCAACCCGAAAGCTAGACAGCCATAATGTGGAGTATCATATAGCGAAAAACAGCCAACGCTCTTTTTGAGAATATGGTCACACCTTTACAAGTGTCACCCCCTCGCCTTTTACTTCGGCACCAAGGTTTCCTTCAACCTGCAGAACGCTTCCAAAGGGAATGTTTGGGGAATTAGGAATTGGGAATTAGGGAATGTTTGGAGCAATGTCCTCGTCACCAAGGGTGTTGCCAAAAATATATATATATCAGAGGGGGGGGGGGGGGGGGTCGGTGGCATAGCCAGGACCGATTCCCCTCCGCCCTTTCTGAGGGCTGATTGCTGAGGGTCGAGCCCCCTCAGTACCCCTCCTGGTTGCGCTGGTGTATACCCTATATATATGTATACTCTCCTAAGTTTCACCAAAATCTCTTCGTTTCCACACCACGAATTGAATTTCAGCTCGAAATATGCATCTTTCCCCTTCCATCAGTTGCCTGATAAAGGTGGACGCATGGCCAACTTCATGACATCGACGTTCTATGCCTTCGCTCACTTGTGTAAGATAACAAGCTGAAAGCAAAACACTGACTACGGAAGCTCGAATGCGCATGCGCGCGTTACATCTGCTGATTCCGGGAGAACGAAAGGCGTATCGCAAGTTTGCAAACCACTGCTTGTGTGTACTCATTATATGGGATGCTTTTTTGTACGTTTTGCAGTTTGGACACTCTCGCGGGAACAACCACATCAGTTACTCAATATTTTGTTCCTTTACGTACCTATAGTGCTTGGCAGACGACGTTAATTGATTTCATTTACCTCTCCTGCTTTTCGCCCTTTTTAATATTGCAGGGCTAACTCATTCAGCAACAAAATACACGTAATGGAATATTCGTATTTTTATTACTCACTAAAAGCAACCTTATGAAAAATTTGTTCCTTGTGCATGACCTGCGGACTAGTGAGTATTAATTAACACCACTGAAAAATAACGTTTATTATGCCTCTACAAGTTACCCGAGATCATGCCCTCCATTACAGTTAAACCTAAATGAAAGTGAATGGCACCTTCGATTTGTGTAAAGGTAGCCCTTTCGACCACCTATAAGCAACGTGCATGGTCATTCGGCAAGCTGCATGCACTGCACACATGAGAGCCTATTTGCCTTTCACGCGTACGTGACCGGAGGTCGCCGATTCGGCCACAATGTCCAGGGCCGAACGCGAGTCGGTCTGCTATGCATGCACGCTTCAAAATGAAATTAACTTTGCGCGCACTGAACGCTCGCCGCTGCGTCACACGGCTCGTTGCACCGACAAATAAATCCGCGGCCGCACCCAGTTGGGTCTCTCTCTTCGCTCACCCCTTTGAGCACCCCAACGTGAAGAAAAGCCCCACACACTGGCCGCCGCCGACTTCAAGAAGCCCTCGGGGACGCATGCTCCCAGCACATGTCAGCAGAAGAGCCGCCTGCAGACTCTAACAAGAACCGCCCGTGTATACAAACGGCAGCGACCATTGAGAATCGGACAGCCGCTCGCGTTTTCTGCACAGCGAACCGCGTTGGTAGTGTATACGCGATTCAGAGACGTGGGGTCCGTATATTTGCCCAGCTTGCCACAAGGACGCGAGCCGCTCCAGCGGGCACGCGTCAGTCGAACCCAGCCGATGCGTGGACACCTCGCCGAAAGGGTTAAGGCTCCGGTCACAATGCCCCGCGTCAAAATCTGTTATCGCCGGCGAGGTCGGACAACGGGCCCACTAGGAGAGGGAGGCGGGGGGGTGGCATTGTTACGAGCACTGGGGTCTCGGCGAATACGTGGCCTGCACTGGAAACCCGATGACCGGCACAAAGCAGCGGCCGCCTCCTTGGAAGCACGTCCGATAGCTCGAAGCATCGAGTCAGTGGGGAACGGAGTCGCACTGCAGGAGCACCCGGTCAGTAGAGCGGTGCCTTTACGGGGGAGGGGGGGGGGGGGCACCGGTCCAAGGAGGAACAATGCGTTCTCGGGCGAGCCATTGGTCCTTTCTTGAAACCCTGAGCCCCACAGCGGGATTTAAAGTCGAACGGGTTTTGGAAAGCGAAAGGGGTGAGTGAAAGGGCCGCAGCCGTCCCTGTCCTTCCTGCGCCTCGAAGACATCTTCACGCCCGCGCCCGCTGAATTGGAAATGCGAGTCCTCGATCGGCTTTCGGGAAAGAACGGAGACGACGGACAGCCCAGGTTCGGCTACGGGGTGCCGGACAGTGTGTACGCGCCCTCCTTTACCTGCGGGCTTTTGGAGAAAGCGAAGGCGCGAGCGCTTCCAAGCGAGAAATGGGAGATGCTAATGCCGGCGCATGGTCAACCTTTTCTTGCTGGTGTGTCTGGCCTGTACCAAACAAGAGCGCCATTGACGCGTGTCTCGTGCCAGCTGGCGCTTGCGATGTGACTGGGTGTGGGGCCCGGTTCGCTTGAGTTATGATATTGATGTGTGGGGTGTAACGTCCCAAAACCACCACATGATTATGAGAGACGCCTAAGCTCCGGAAATTTACTCCAGCTGGTGTTACGTGCACCCAAATCTGAGCACACGGGCGTATACAGTATTTTCGCCTCCATCAAAAATGCAGCCGCCGCAGCTGGGATTCCATCCCGCGACCTGCTGGTCAGCAGCCGAGTATCGTAACCACAAGACCACCGTGGCGAGTTTATCTTTTGTGTAGCAAAGGTGCTATAGGACTGCCGCTGAAAATACGAAGACACGCAGTGACCATAAGTGAGACTATAACTATATTCAGCATTGACTTAGCCAGGGGAGTGGTTTGAGTGGTTCAACACCCTTCCACGCCCCGTTCAGTTTTGCATATTTTGCATCAGCCTATAACACGTATACACATACAAACGCATGCACGAAGTATGGTTGAACTCTCCCACCCCACTTCGCTTCGTCACACTTTGCCCGTATAACTTTTGCGGAGATACGTACCACACTTAACCTACACATAATTGGCAAATCACCACACACTATTAACAGAATGGTCTAATGCGTAGCCAGGGAGGTTGTACTGAACGTCCCTGTGAGTAGCCATCATTCACACCACCAGCAATCCTTGTGAAGACGACAAGATTTTGGGGTGTAAAACCCAACCAATTATTCCTAATGCGTGTCATTTTTCATCGACGTAAGTGGCCCAGTCAGACAGCCCGTACGGATTGTGCAGCGCACCGTTTCTCCGGAAGATTTGATGCATGACTGAGGACAATTGATAACGTATGTAGTCGAATAAACGTGGTGGACCACAGTGCCAAGTTGAGGACGATAGGAAGGACAAACAAGGTGAACCAGCGCCTTGTTCATGTTTCTTCTTATCGTCCTAGTCTCGGTAGTTGCGCTGCGGTTCACCACGCATCACCAATCCGCCCAAATTTTCACTATTAGACAGTTAACGGCCATACGCAGCTCCCGAAGCTTTCAGAAGAGCGTCATCGATTATCTTCAGAACGAATACACTAGTGCGCATCGTGGTAAAGGTGGTTCGCTTCCGACTTCCTTCACCATACATTTCGCAATGTGGCTTTGCATCCAAAAAACTCATAAGGTATACCTTCTGCATTCGTATAAGACGACTCGAAAGTGAAAGCCATCTTTTTTTGTTGCTGTTTTTTACCGTGTCAGCCAATGTACTGATTCTTCGTGACCTGTTCCGAAAGCTTTCTGCACCTAGCGTGGTTTAGAACTGCCTCCAGGATCGGTGGCATTGCGAGCTTCCAGCATTTTACTTCAATGGTTTTTCACTGCCTCCGTGATCACAGCACACATCTGACAATGTGATACGATGGCGCCGTCATGACGTAACACATTTTTGCGATTTGGGTCATTATGACGTCATCGCGCGATGATTATTATTTTTTTTTTTTTTTGCCTTACTGGTGTTGACGCTGCCAACGGCCAATTTACCCGTTGGATGAGGAATCTAATGCTCTTGCTCTGACGAGACAAATAGCGTAGCACCATTCGCCAACGGAGAAGTGACCGGACGAAAAGTCGCTCATCACACCCTTGTTTACGACCAAGTGTAGGCACACATCCCAGGCTTTGCTACCAAGTCGTTATACCTTATGTATACGTGTGCATAGACGCATTTCGAGCGTGACATAATTCAAATAGCTAGTAACCCTAGTCGAGCGTCTCGTCACAAACATAGCCGAAGTATTACACCGTTCTTTGCCCGTACAGACCAATACAAATATTCATTTTTTCCCAGAACTGTTTCCGATTGGAATGTTTTGCCAGAGTGTTCGCCCTTGCTGTCATCCAATGTATAATGATTGTATACTACCTGTTGATTATGTACCCTCACATTCATGTGTCGATCTTGCATCCGTACGCATGTCTTCTGGATGTGTACATCCCTCTCCTGCTTGGACCTCTCAAGGTTCGCAGTATTGTACAAATAAATAAATAAATAAATAAATAAATAAATAAATAAATAAATAAATAAATAAATAAATAAATAAATAAATGGGCGTCGATCCAAGCCAGGATAAGAGCGGGACGATCCCGTCCGTTCGGTTGCATCGTGTGGTTTTGCGATAATTGGCGCACGCCGCGCGCTCTCAGCATCCACAGGCCTCTCTCCACTACTACACAGCTCTTCTCTCTCTCTCTCTCTCTCTCTCTCTCAGGGTGTTCTGGAACGGGTCGTCTCGAGATGGGAGGCGCCCCACAGCGGTCGCGCCATTAGAGCAACGCTGGCGCGGCCCGGGTGTTTTGCATCGAGCTCGAAATTCGAGGGCGCAGTGAACTTCGTCCGTCGAACCGGCAGCGAGGCCACAGCCCTCTTCGCCTCCTCGCTTGTTTTGAAGACGGCGAAAAGGGCGGCGCCACCGTCCTGCCTGCGCTCATCGAAGCACCTGCCCCGTCCACCCCACGCCACACTCAAATAGGGAGGGCCTCTCTCGTATACAGTACGCATTTTCCACCTGAACCTGGTCGTGGCAATCAACGGATTGCAGCGCGGAGAGGAAGCGAGCAGAGAATCTCGATACGCTTCGACGAGGCCCTGCATGCGTGCAGAAGAGCGCGATTGGGTCTTCCCTTTCCGCCGTCGACGGCCCAGGACGTGTGCTCCGTTTTACTGAAAAAATAAGAGGAAAAAGAGGAAAATAAAAATAATATTGAGCAGAAACCAGTTACTGTGATTGCGCGAGTAAACGAACGGCGCGATATGCGCAAATTTTGTAAACACCAAGAAAGTAAGACAAAAAGAGTGCCGCTACTAACTGTTTTATTGATTTTCACGTCTCACTCTATAAGTCAACATGACATATACGATAAGCGGAACACCACAGCTAAAGTAAAAAAAACAAGAAAAGTGTGTGTGTGTGTGTGTGTGTGTGTGTGTGTAGTCATGTATACTATATATACTTGGAAGGCCGCTAAAGCAGTTGGTAGTATAGCGCTCATCTTGTCGTCTTCTGTCACTTAAATTCACGCCTTTCCTTTGAAGATGCTCGACCAACTGGCCCCTCAAGAAGTACTCCTAAGACATCTTAATTAAACAAGCTTATGCCATCCACTTTATAAGTATAAGATGGGCTAGAAAGGGTATGAATTTGCAGCTTTAGAAGAAGCGAGCGCTGGCCGACCTAATAATTCGTGGTGACGGAACACCCTTCCCTGACCGCGGGAGCATCCGTGGAGCTCACCACGGATCATTATTAGATTTCATACACAAACCCAAGTTTGCATGACTACTTTTGGCACCACCGTTTACCATGCGTAAGCGTAGGCTTTCGAAATAAAATTTAAAAAAAAAGCTTCACTGAAAGCGGGGCCTGTCGTTAGTATTTATTGCAGTGGGAGTGCTTGAGTAGAGTTTCTTGTTGAAATTTCGCGTTTCGAACATAGGCGTTGAATAGCACGTGAGTAGCGGTATAGTTGTGCGCATACAAACTTACTCTTCATGTGCGCGTTGTGTCCAGCGGTGCGCGCAGCGCCAACACAACTGCCACCCTGCTGCCCATCCACACCCTTTTAGAAGCCCCGACCGGGTGAGAGGGTTAGCGGGAGAAGAGTTATTTCTTATGAGCGCTGCACCGCAGCAAAGCTCTCGCGCTGCAATGGACGCGTCGCAAAGAGAATCGCGTTTGGGATGGAGTACTTGTATACCGGAGCCATAAAGGGCATACAGCGAAGGCAGCCAGCCATGGCCAGTGGCTCGTTCGAGCGATAAGGTTTATACTCTGGGCTCCGGAACCCCGTATAACGACCTAGCCACCGAATAAGATGCTTAGTTTCGGATTAAAATGTGCTCGAGTACTTGGGAGCCACTTAACGTCAACAGCTGCACACGAGAAGTTACACTGATAAGCGTAGAAGCGTTCCGGCACTGTCCATCAGTGCTCGGATGATGTGAGCAATCGTTTCCTCCCACCCACTGGTAACGACCCACTGATACTCGTGACAATGTACGATGTCGCTATAGTAGCAGAGAAGCAGAACAAGGAAGATGATACTGGGAACATGTGGTGTCGAAATCTACGCCGATGCGACGGCTCCCTCCCAGTGACACACAGGACCTTGAAGCTTTTGATGACGCCATTCGACATAGTCGATGGCTGGAGCCAGGTTTAAGGTCACGGACCCCACGCTTTAGGACAGGGGCAGTGCAAGGAGATAATCACTCGGGGAGGCCATGCTCAACAGTAGCAAGATGTTCAAGAAAGGCAGAGATGCCTCTGAAGGAAATAGGAATAAGAACGGGTTCCTAGGGCTTTCATGGTAGGTGAAACACGACTTATGGAACCGTATTCGTGTTCAAGTAAAACAAAGTAAATATTCACATGTTATCCTAAAACATAAGACCTGTACTAACGTTGAACTATGACTGCAACACAAGATGTCCGATGCCTGCACAAACACATCAAATTTGTTAAAACGGCTAATGTGTATAAAAACAAGTGCGAAATGTTTATGTATGGATCCAAACTATGTTTTTAGTGAGGCGGCAGGATTAAAAAAGCCCTCTGTCATTGGTTTTATTCAGCGACTGTAGAATCACCCCATAAACCCGACCTGAAGGAGTCTTTGGACGTATCAATATGTATAGGAAAGGCGTGTTGGGGGGCTAGTAGGTATGATATTATTCTGATAACGTAGACAGCACTGGGTTCGAGTTACCAAAGTAGAAGAAGTCTTCATCTTATCTTTTTCTACCTTAGCGCCTTGTCCCAAGGACAGCTTAAGGCCTCAAGTCAATGTATAATGACATGGAGTATAAATGTTCATTTCTCACTTCGTCTGTGCATAATGCTCTGTGCAGAAGCTTCGCCGCAAGGCACGTAGAATCAAAAGCGGATGCGAGAAGGGATCAAGTCCTGCAGGGAGGCCCCGTTGCGGGACGCGGCAGGTGGAGCGATGGCCTCCCAGGGTGAACGAAAGGGCCCCTCCCGTTCCAAAGAGTGCACACGGCGACGATGCCATGGATGCGCGGCTGCACTTGCACCCTCCTCCGCCTCATCAGTCAGTCGGCAGCGCCATCCGTCAACAAACGCGGCATTTGTTTTGCCTCGCGAGTCGGCAGTGGCGACAGCCGCTCCCTACTCTTTCACCATTCCGGCCAGCTTGTAAAAGGACGTGCAACCACCATCTTGCTGGAGAAGGAAAGATGAAACGCGACACATCAAGCACCTGGGATGCTCTCACTTTCCGTCACCCTTTTTCTTCTTCCTCTGTTCTTTCCTTTGTTTACGCCTAGTTCGTCCGTGAGACTTGCGTACGTGCCTTGAATGAGAACGGCGAAGTAGGCACGTTGCAGGTTACAGCGAATGGGAATCAAGTGTTGTAATTACATTGTTACTTTTTTTTAATTCGGGAGCAGAGAACAATCTGGTAACAAGACGCGAGATAGTCTGTGCTGCGACAGCATTGTAATAAGCTGCACCAGAGTGCTTATTCAGGCCGGTTGGCACCTGTCCATATAGAGAATGAGAACCAGCGTAATCCACAGGACAACAGGACAGGGACGGCCTAACCGCTTCGTTCATCTCTGTTCGTGAAGTTGCACTCTCTCTCACTAGATCGGGCAAGTACATCGGGCAACTTCTGCCTCATCCCCTCTTTCGCAGCGCTTAGTCCGTCTCCTGTGAGTCGCACTATGTCTCCTCTTCCACTGAAGTAGGGATTTCAGCTTTACAACTTGGCCCACGTTAGTATTACGCTAGTACAAAGCTAGAATCCCTGGTGTTGTGCAATGATGCCAACGTATATATCTTGTATAGACATGTTTCTGCGCGTCTCCGTTTCCGCTACGGCTATACGTCTTAATGACGATTCACGGAAAGTAAAAACGCCTTTCCGGCTGTCGAAAACCTACATTACACACCTTACTCTCAGTGGGAAAAAGAGAAATGAGTAATTCCATCATACCTGAGTACACATCATCGCTCACCGAGAAGACCACAGGCTGGTGTTTCATACATGATTAAAATGTTGTGAAGCGGACACTGCACGCGGCGGATGAGTGCCTCCAGCATGGGCGTGCGCCACATCGTCAAGGATCTTGACTTGACTTGACTTGAGTGCCACTATAGCGAGAGCTGCAATGAGAAAAATGGGAAGCCAACCACACGGTACTTCCACGACAATGGACGACTAAATTAGTCGAGAAAAGACTATATAGTGGACTCTCAGGGTGAAGAAAGTTGCACCAAAAGACCACACTACAGTCTGCGAGAACAAAAGAAACGAGCTCCTAGAACAAGAACCAAGTATGGAAAACAAAGTGTTGCTTACCAGATACCTCAGGTTTTAAATACCCTTGCAGATCAATTGAACTTTAGGGCTAATTAGTGCGACTTTCAAGAAACAAATAAAGAACTTATTCATAACCACCGGTCTACACTATCGAAACTACGTAATGGAGTCTCATGCCTCTGCAAATGCTTAAATTGTTCATAAATTTCTATGTCAATTATACGAGTGTATACAGCGCAATTCATTGTATCCGTATGCATTTTGTGTCTATTTTTGAGTTGTTTAATTGATATCGTTTAGTTGTGAATTTTTACGAGAGTGACCTCTAATTCTTAAAACGTGTTATATAAACTTCTTATGCTATTTATGTTTGAATTTTGTGTGTATAATTGCAGGTTGCTTGAAACCAATGTATTGAATATATATATTGTTTGTCAGGGCTGATGTCTAAGCTTTGCACTGTCACGGACTGCGGAGGCACAAGGGCCTTTGTCAGGCTGTTCACCTTTAGCCCTTTGCCCCTGCAGTGAGCTCTGTATCCGGCTTACTATAAATAAAACTACTACTACTACTACTACTACTACTACTACTACTACTACTACTACTACTACTCCTACTTGAGACAGTGACGTTTATTTCTTAACTGTCATCATCATGCACCCTCCCAACGCACGTAGAAGAACACTTCTTCTAGTGCTCATCGAAAAGGGAAATCCTGGTAATTAAAGAGTACCCTTCGTTTCTAATGCCTTCCGATTTTAGGCCAAATGCTCACATGCACCTGCACAAAAGGAAGGTCAATCCAAACCGTTTACTGCATTTTCCGTTTGCTTAAAGGAAACTGACAAAGCTTGCTTCCCTGTGTCAAGTCTCAAACTAACGAATAAATGTAGGAGTATCACTTTGAAAGTAATTCCCCGTCTATCAAGTATTTAATTTTTTGTATGAACCGTTCTGTTTGTGTTGATGTATCCTTGAGGCATAATGAACTTTTACGCAAAGGCCGTTCTTTTAGTTGCGCATCTGTGCTTACATGTATGCGCGAATGGAGTGAGCTGTGCTTTTCAGACGCAAAAAAAAAAGTCCGTTTTCCCGCGCGAAAGAGGAATAATGACATGAAGATAAGTTGAGCTTCTGCTTGTGTGTTGTGCCAAGCTGCTCGCCACTAAGACAAAAATCACCTGATACCGGCACCCCGCGGCGACAATAACAGCCACTTCGACAAACACCCGGAGCTCCAGTACATCATCATCATCATCATCACAGTCATTATCGTCATCATCGTCATCATCGTCATCCTAATTATAAAAAAGTTCTTAACCATTATGGAAGGGCGTTCGGATTTTCAAAATTTAGCTTCGAAGTTGCAGAGCCAAGTAAGTGTTGAGGAAGCAAGCACGCCATGCTCTTATAGGTCCATTTTCGAAGAAAAACTGGCCGTTACGCCGCGTAACGAGTGCTAGAAAACAAAACAAAACAGGTAGGAAGCAAGTTCAGTAGGTGCGTACATGCTGTGGCGGCCCATTGACGGGAGACACGCCCCACACCGAGAGCGCAAGGACGGAAGAAAACAGCCCGTTAGTCTGGGAGCGTGCTGTTCGTGACCTATACACTGCACCGATGTATGCCACCCCGCGTACTACCTGTAATAAGCGCCACTGCTCTCAACGACCGACACCCTCGGCCCGATGATCCCTTCGCTGTCCACCTGTCCCACCAGCCACGTGGTCAAGACGAGTGGCGCCCAAAGCCATTTCCGGAGGTGTACACCCTCGAAACCACCCATGCCCGAGCATTACTGTATAGTAAGAGCATCGGTGCACTTTCTTCGCTTCCACTTCTTGTTGACGCGTATGTTTCCGCATTTCCTCACTGGCGCTGATAACAGCTTGCATAAATGACCTGGTTGGCAACCATGTGATCACTGGGTCGTCGCTGTTCTCCCAGGCCATCGATGTGGTCGTGAACAAGGACTTGTCTTTCGTACCGCCAGTGGGCTTTCCCCTCTTTGCCTCTTCTCACACCGTTTTGAACTTCTCGTCGTGTGCTGCCACAAAAAAAAAAAAAAAAAAAACGCCGAAAATTGACGGCTAGTGGTTTATCGTGTCACTATAGTAAGCAAGCCGTCATGAGTTCTCTGAAGCGTGACGTGCACTAGTCGATCCACGCTGTGAAATGCTGAAGAATCCACGCCAGATTAAAGAAGTTAAAATTGTTAGGCAACTCAATCACTGGATGGGGATTGAATGAAGATGATGCGGCCATTATAACAGCGGGCAACCAGCCAATATCCAACAGCAGCCGACATTGACCCACCGAGGTCAATGTTAACCAGGGCTGCTACAATTTCACTATCTAATTCCGTCTATTCTCAACTCTGGTCCATAGTGGTACTATGGCCTCTCTGTTCCCTGACTGGCTTAAAGTGCCCCATTATGGAATTCGGCAATATGGCGAATGAATGTGATTGTTCAGCAACCCGCAATTCAGTGAACACTGGTGAACAGGTAGACAATATTAGCCTCAATCGCCAACACTGGTCGGCACATCAACCATAATTTATCAAACACGTGCCAACCTCAACCCACAGTCAGTCAACGTATGAGTTGACTGACTGTGTATGACTGTGTATGAGCCAGTAAACATTTGCAAATGTGTGTAGTATACGGGCAAATGTGGTAATTAAATTCCATCAAAATAAACTGTCGCCATCACCGTATACCTTGTCACAGAAATCTGGTTGAACAGGCCCAAGGGGCCTTTGCCTGCAAACAAGCTACGCAAGTAACAAACTACGTATACGAATTAGTGTATAGAATGATGGTCGTGTTGGTGAAATGTAGAAAGTAACACAGTGCAATATAAGGCGGGAACAAGGAAGGACGACGCACACACAGCGCTGGCTTGCGCTGTGTGTGTGAACAATTTCGAAATTCAATAGCAAAGTGTCTTAACTGTTGCGGAAATGTTGCAAGTCATCGCTGTGTGCGCACCACGTCTTCGTCTTCTTCTCACTGTGTTCTTTCCAATGCCGATACGAAAATGAAACATCTGGGCCCGTATTCACAAAAACATCATACGCTAAAATTTTTGTAGGAAAATATTTAAGCCAATCACGACGTGGGACATATCATTAGCGAAGCCAGTCGACCAATGGCAAAAGCCGTCCGCATCTTCCCACGAGGCGGAACTCGAGTAAATGCGTCACAGAGTGAGGGGGGTATCACGTGAATGTTGCGTAATTGGGTATGGTTTGGGAATGCTTAATTGTTATTTCGTTTTTTATATTATTATTTATTAAATGAAGGAGAAGCGTTGCCTTCAACGAGTGGTGGGACACTGATGTTCAATTGTGCCCCACTACTGGTTGAAGGTACTGCTGCTTCCATCGCATCTACTCGAGTCAAGCAAAGCGTCAAGTCAAGCAGAAGCCAAGTAAAGACGCCCTTGACTGAATTCCAAACGCGCACCCCGCCGCCTATATACACACCGCCCGCGTTCGATGAAGAGGAGTACGGGGGAGAGGTCCACACACCCACTGCGCATGCTCGGCTCGCTTCACGTCCGGTGGTGTCTTATCCTTTAATGGCTTCTGGAGCGACAGTTTTGAGGGTGTCTTCCTGTGCCAGCATGAGACTCAAGCACACACGTCTCGGCATCAGACGCGAGCATGCGCAGTGGAGGTGTGGACGGCGCCGCCGACGCCGAAGCGTGACATCGTGCGAATAAAGAATGCCCCGCATAAAAAAAAAACTTACGAAACAGAGGCTTTGTGCATTCGTCCATTGGTTCTAGAGACGTCTGCACTCACATAGCAAACTTGAAAGCTGGCTTTTCTGCTTTAAGAAGCTTTATGGGGAGAAGCCCATTGCTCTATTTTTCTTTTTTTCAATTTACACGGAAGAGCAAGTAAGCCTCGGTGATAACGACAGGGAAGAAAACAAAGCACAGGATCGGAAGTAAGAAACAAGGCAGGCGATGGAGCATTGATTGATTGATTTACGGGGTTTAACGTACCAAAACCACCATATGATTATGAGAGACGCCGTAGTGGAGGGCTCCGGAAATTTAGACCACCTGGGGTTCTTTAACGTGCACCCAAACCTGAGCACACGGGCCTGCAACATTTCCGCCTCCATCGGAAATGCAGCCGCCGCAGCCGGGATTTGATCCCGCTATCCTTAGCCTGAGCTTTAAAATATGCCAATACAAGCTATGACCACGTGACCAGGTGCATATTTCTGAATGTTGCCTGGAGTGAGTCAAATTATTTCCGTTGTTCTGATTATTTGCCTCATTAGGCCACTTTCATTAACAAACTTTTGAAGCAACAAATATGGGCCAAAATTTTCACTGAAACTGTTGTAGATCGGTTTGCAAAACGTTCGATTAGACAGTTTCAAACTTTTATATCTGTTCATTATAGCTACAGATGCTCGCGAAATACAAAAAAATAATAACTAAGCACCACGTGACAAAGCCGCTCGCGCGGCGCGCCAGTTCGCACGATGATTCTGGTGCTGTCTAATGTTCCGCATACAAACTACCATAGCATTTGCCCGATTCTGCTGTCTCTATAGGGCCGCGAAAAAGATGGTGGCTGTGCAATAAACGCATTTTGCTATCGGCCACAACAGGGATAACCGCTGCCTGTTTATCACTGTCATGAATCCGTGCGAGGGAGGCGTATTGCGTTCGTAAGTGGAACGTTAGGGAGCCCTAGAATCATGGCGCGTGTAGGCGCACAAGTAGGTTTGTCACGTGGTACTACATGTTTTTTTTTTTTTTTGTGTGTGATTCGCGGGCACTTTCAGTTAGCAGAAAAACACTAATAATTAACAGATATAAAGTTCAAGACTGTCTAATCAGACGTGTTGCAGACCGATCTACAACTTTTAATTAAAATTTCTGACCCATTTTTGTTGCTTCAGAAGCTTGCTCATCAAAGTAGCCTAAGTAAACAATTATTCAAGGCACAAAAACAATCTGACTCACTTCTGAGAACAGTGCGCAACATGAAATCAATCGGTCGCGTCGTCATTGCATGTGTCGGCATATTTCTGAACTCGGGCTGAAGATAGCTGGGACAGATAGCTGCTACAGACAGGGCCTACAAATGATATACACTTGTCTGAGTTTTATTGCGGCAGCATTTGTACGGAAATGCTGGGCGAATTAGTACCGCTGCCATTGGTGGTGTCGTCGGCGTCGTCGTGCTGTCCCGCTAATTGGCAGCGCATGCATTGCTCGCATGCGGATTTTTCGAACGTCTCCTCAGAAGCCGAGTGCGATGTATATGTGCACGGAGACGAGTTCAAGGGGCTGGACGCACTTCACAACTATGTTTAAACAGCTCGCTCAATCATGGAGTCATGCAGGGGCAGAGCAGCGTTCTACATTCCATTTGTGACATGACTTGTGCTCAGGCGTACCACAAGTGCTCCCATTATCTATAGTGCTTGTAATCAGCCCGTATCACTGCTCATACATCGAAACCAGGGCCGACGGCTCCAACGGCTGCGTATGCGGAGCCCATGATGTGCTGTGGCTGGAATGAGCAGAACGTGCAGCAAACTTCACGAGTGACTTATCAAAGATTTGCCTCAATGCTCCACAAAAGCTGACAGTTTTCTTTGGTGGCACCGCATCCACGATCGGCGTCGCGTAGAGTTTTAAATGTTGCGAGAAGCTTCCTGCAAGCGCAATGCTAAACGTCGCTATCTACCTTGTTTCATTATTATAGCAACAATCGAAAGAAGGTCTTACATTTAAGCTCCACTTCTGCTGCTCAACGTAACCTGTAGCGATTCACTTTCTCTTGTTTATCACGCGTATCGCTGGTTACATGTCTGACGTTCACCAAATCATTGATTGATATGTGGGGTTTAACGTCCCAAAACCACTATATGATTAAGAGAGACGCCGTAGTGGAGGGCTCCGGAAATTTAGACCACCTGGGGTTCTTTAACGTGCACCCAAATCTGAGTACACGGGCCTACAACATTTCCGCCTCCATCGGAAATGCAGCCGCCGCAGCCGGGATTCGAACCCGCGACCTGCGGGTCAGCAGCCGAGTACCTTAGCCACTAGACCACCGCGGCCGGGCAGACGTTCACCAAATACAATCTCTGTTTGGAAGCCAGCACCAGTTTAGCGTGATTCTTTTTTTATAACCCGTTTATGCGTTGCTTTAAAGCTATGTGTATCTACAAACAAGTTCGCATAAGCTCCATCTCGAATCCCGCGATATCCTTCTCGGCTGTTCGCGCTCCTCACAAACGTCACATCGAAAAAAAAAAACAGCCTGATGTTCGCGACAGGCCAGATTCCTTGCACAGCCCACCGCCGAACACCGGACAACGTCACGTAATAGCAGACCGGACGGGGCCAGACAGTTTCGTTCCGTGCGTTCCCAACCCCTTCCATCCCTGCCCTGCGGTAAAAACCCATTGACTGCTGCCACGCTGCTCGGAGCACACTGACCGGGCGGGAGAGGGGTAAGCCGACGACCGGAGGAAGGGGAGTTCACCCAGAGACCAGCCATTACCCCTTTCCGCCTCCCCTGCTCTATTTTCGTGCGGCCAGGTTTTCGTGCGTGCGCGAGGCGTGGTAGGCGGCGCACGCACATCGTACACGCTGGGAGAAAGTCTGCCGAATATGCCAAGCGATAGCAATTAAGGTTATCCGCGGCTAGTTACCGGCGAAAGAGCCGACGATGAAGAAAATGAGGCACAGAAGGTGGGAAGGGGGGTGTTGGCGAAGCTGCAGAGTATACATGTTCGTAGCCGTGCTCCCGACCGGGCTGCAGAAATTAGGCGCATTTCTCTTCTTCTAACCACTAGCACCACCACCCACCATGGTGGTACAGTGATTACGGTACCCAAGTGCTGACCAGCAGGTTACAAGACCGCATCCAGGCCGCGGTGGCCACATTTCGATGCCGGCGAAATTCAAGACACCCGCCTACTTAAATATAGACAAACGTTAAAGAGCACCCAGGTGGTCGAAATTTCTAGAGCCCTTTACTGCGCCGTCTTTGATAATCATATCGCGGTTTTGTGACGCGAAACCCTGACAGTTATTGATAACGTGTCTTAAACTTCGTACCGCTCTGGTGTTTCTTATGATGTTTTATACAGCTGCTCGTGTTCATCGGGGTTTTTCTAACAGGTGTAGCCCCGGTAAAATAGCGGCGGTCTGCTGTTTATTCTACTCGTGAGTGCAACATCATCCCGGCGTTACAAACCACTTCTTTTCCTTTTGTTTCGTGTGCATGACAGTGCTGCGAAACCAGGACTGTTGGCGGGTCGTCTGTAGATTGATTAGTGAGGCCCACATATGGCGCTTGTTACCACCTCGGCACCTATGCTCATTACCCATAGGTCGGCGAAACTGCTGGAGCTCAGTTGGACCCCCTCACGAAATATACATTTGAGCTGTGGAATCACTCGGGCTCCGACTCACGAAAGTTTTCCTGAGCCGGACTCACTCAAACTCAAACTCTCCTAAACATCTCAGACTCACGACTCAATCTGAGTTTAAGTGAGTCAACTCGTGAGCCCTTTAGCCAAGAATTAGCGTTTTCGACCATGGTGCCAGTGCTCCTTAACCACAATATCCCATTCTGCAGTTCTTATTCTGCAGTTCTGCACGCCCCTAGTGACGAAACTTTTGTGTAAACTATAAGTAATGTACTTCTTTTTTTTCATTGCTCTTTCGAATATAAGTGACTGTTGTTTGCAGATAAACATTATTTCTCATATGGTAATATGAAATTTCAACTGTTTACTTCTGTTTTACAGTTTCTGTTGTGCACACTTCTAATAAGACTCGCACTATAGCCTTTGTCTGTGGGACCATACAGTTCATGCGTATTTAATGTGTGAAATAAAGAACATTCATTCATTCGCTCATTAATTCATTTAATTGGCGCTTATCTCGGTGTCGTTTGTCTTCGAAAATGGGTTTTGAGTACTTGAAAATCAGTAAGGTCTTTTTTTTTTTCTTGAAATAGATAACGGCATGAGATATATTTACCAACAATTTTTCTTGAAAGTTTGCTTGGTGAGAAGTCAAAGCACCGACCTACATAATTTGCGCCTCTGGCAGAAAAAAAAAGATATTGAAATAGTGTATGAACGACACTGCTTTGTAATACCAGTAAGTAGACGCGAGTATCAATGGTAATCCAGGTAAGGCTGATAGTAATGCTGAAGATGACTAGGTAGCACCTTGGTTCGGTAAAAGAAAGTGAAACGCACTCATACTCACTCGAAAAGAGAGAGAGAGATATGGTACGAAGAATAGCAGAAGGTTTAACGAGAGATCAAGTGTCTGGTTTGCTACCCTGCACTGCGGAAGGGGAAATGGGAGACAGAAAAGTAAGGAAAAAGGAATGAGAGAAAGAGAGCGGGACGGAAGCGAAAGCACACAAACACACTAAAACGTCACAAATGTGCGACGAGGTGGTTTGATCGTAGAAACTTCAGGAGGGCCTTCGTCACTTTTTGGCGTGAAACTCGATCTTTCCGGTATTCCAAAATTAATTTTCCGAAAAGTGGCTGATCGTCAAGGCGTGCAAACACTGCTGACAGGAACTGTCTCTGACAGTTGTACTGAGGGCACTGACACAAAATATGTTTGATAGTTTCGTCAGCGCCGCTATGATCACACGCAGCACTGTCTGCCCATCCGATGCGGCAAGCAAATGCGTTCCTGTAAGACACCCCAAGCAACAATCGACACAGAACGGTTGTCTCAGATCTGGATAACCCTGATGGAATGGAAGGTCCTAGGTGTGGGTCCAGACGGTGAAGACGGGTGTGTAGAAACCCGGGCGTGTTCCGCGGAGACCTGGTGGCATCGTACTCACTCAAGAAATATATGTTGCGGTTTGGACTCATTCGGACTCAGACTCACCAAAAGGTTTCTGAGCCGAACTCACTCGGACTCAAAGCTTTCTTCGAGCAGTCTCACTCAGACTAAGATACAGCAAAATATATATATATATATATATATATATATATATATATATATATATATATATATATATATAACGAGCCGTGCTCACGGCTGGTTATTTTTTCATCCACTTTTCTTTCTGCTTATTTACATTCCATTGGTTCTAATAACTTCCCCTGTACATTCCTTGGCATTACTGCCTGTTATATCTCATTACACACACACACACACACACACACACACACATATATATATATATATATATATATATATATATATATATATATATATATATATTGTGTGTGTGTGTGTGTGTGTGTGTGTTCAAGTGAAGTGAAGGAAAAACGATGTTTTATTGCCTACGCTGCACGGCCGGCGCCCGGCCTTCGTCAGGGCGTACACGTGTACCCTGTCACGGCCGCTGGATCAAAAAACAAGGTTTTTATCCAGCGGCCATGGCCCTGTAGCCAAAACTTTTACGGTGAAGAATGTGGGGGTTGTTTACTTTAAAGTGCGCACGACTGGTGCGAAATCTGTAAGGAAAGCGCGAAGAGCGTCCTGCTCTTAGCTTACATCACAAGGGCAGTGGTATGAGGCAGAGAGAGAGAGACGCTGCAGTACGTAATAGGAGGCGGAGTGGATGTTGCGCTTATCCGAGGCGGCGTCGGCCGGCCGGACCGTGGCGCGGTCGTCGGCGCCGTGAGGAAAGGGGGCACCGATGGAAGAGTGGAGGGCCACGCAGCGGCCCGGCGGGGCATAGCGCCGCTGCCGTTGACCCGCTTCTCTCCGAGCGGAGGCAAAGAGAGGGGGCCGCCTCCCCAACATCCGGTGCCCCCCCTGCCAACTACAACGCCCTCCCCCCTCTGGCTCGGTGGAGGCAGCCCAGGCACGGAGCTGCCGCGCCACCTTCCCCGATCGACGCCCCGTTGGAACGCGGCTGCGGAGGCAAAACAGGTGGTTCGAAGCACGCACTTAAACACAGTCGGTGACTACACCTTGCGCACCGGTGCAATACCAGCGCGCTGCCACGCGACAGGGTGGACTCGGGGGGTGGAGCGTCGAGTGCAATTACGGAAACGTCGTTGGGTGATGTTAGCAGCTTCCGGGGATTCAGAATGTGACGATGCTTTATCCATTTCGGTTTAGTCACGTCACAGCGCCAGCTGCTGCTGATGATGCTAAAGTTAGTGGTTTATTCCAAGAGACGAAAGAGCTTGTAAGAGTTGAGCTATTCTGAAAGCGTTGCGCTGCAGCCTGCCTTTGGTTATGCCAACACTCCTCCGTTAGCCGTTATCAATGTTTATGCGAGAATGAACATTAGTTGAGCTGTTCGGTATATGACATCAATTAATTTCAAATAAAGCGCATGATACAGACCTCATTTTACGACTATGCGGAATACTTGTAAGCTACGTTGAGCGACAATGATGAAGCTTGCGGTCTGTAAAGCGTCATTCCACTATGTCGGAACCACAAACATTGCGGGACCAACAAACAGCTGCGCAGAAGTAATCTCCCTTGGCGTAGACGGCTTCTGCCTCTTGTGTCGACGAGCTTCGCGACAATAACGACAGGATTTGCCAGACATTCCACTCGAACACACTGTCCTCGGTTGAGGTTAGGGTTAACAGTGCTCATTCTCTTCACTACACTCTTTACATGTAGTCGTCCAGTCAACACTGTTCTCCCGCCCAAACGATTCGATCAGCCGGCTTGGATGACTTGCGCATGTTGTCATACTAGGACTCTCACAGCCATCGGAGGGTAGGAAACAGAATTTTTGTGATTGTCAATCAGGGCAGAAGAATGGAATAATAGGGTGGACGTTTGTAATCAGTGGAAAAGACATTTCGAAACAATGCGATTCCTACAGATTGAACGAACACCTCCGATACATGCTCTCAGAATTTGAACTTTCCAGGTATTGTATTGCCATATTTAAGTGCGAACAGTGTTTCCTCTTGTTATGTGGTTTCAGCTATAATTTGGTAGCACTCTGTGACTTGCAGGCAAGGAGCGCTGAGTTGTACGCTTGGTTTAGATGAGATCACGTTGATTTAAAGACATGACGGGAAGGACAACCAAAGTTGAGTTCGCAGGTTGTCGGTGTAACATTTGGTCGCCATGGTTTGTCTCTCTGCGTGGTTAAAAACATGGACCATACAAACTATCTTTATCATGAGTCAAGCTTTCACGAACGTTTGCTGATTGAACTGTATTATAACGGGTGCGTGATAGCTCACAGAGAAAAAAAAAAACACGCTAGCATCCAGCATACATACTTGGGCGCATTTCACTTTAGGCAACCTACCGCAAATATTTACATCCCCATCTGCTTGCGTCTGAATTGCGATGACTTTCGATCTCTGAGCCAGCTGAACAGCGACTCAAACGAACGGTGTTGCAGGTGCGGCAACACCGTTGCTGGTGGCACAACCAGCCGAGCTTGCAGCGGAACGGCCAGAACCGAGGAGAGAGGGATGCGAGGAAAACAGCGCCGCTCCGGACGAGTCCCCCCCTTCCAGCTCAACATCGCCGGTGCGGATCGGCGTGGTCGACGGCCGCTCTCCGGCGCAATGCGCGAAGGGCTCTCAAATCCCCCTCGCCGCCGTCGGTGACCAACCTGTCGCCGATGCCAGTGACCCAGAGCTCTTCTTGCGGAACCACTTTTTTTTTTTTTTCGGCTGCTGCCGGCATCAGCGCCGGCTCTAACGCTAGCAGCGGGACGGGTTTCCTTTTTTTCTCTTCTTATCGCACGCGCCGCGAGGATGCGTTCACCTCAGGCAGCAAGAGAAAAGCATAGCACCGCCCTTGCTGCTGCTAAAGCGGCGTCGGGGCTCACGGCTCAGCGGAGCCTGTCAGTTACTCTGCCGGTCCGGTTGGCTTCGCCGGAGCAGTGGGTTTTGGGGGCCCCCCCTCCAGGTATGCGGTGGGGCCCCCGCCGCTCGTGCGACCGGACCGAAGAAGCCATCGCCCCGGCGCGGCAGGCCACGCCAAATTGCATCACTTTCTCTCCCGCTGGCGCACGCACAGATAGCTTCTCACCGTGCCCGAGGGGCTTGCCAGAGGAGGTTGCACGATTCTGGTCCGCTGTGCTGGGGACCGATGGCCGCTGGAACCAACGGACGAGCCAGTCACCGGGCCACTCACATACCAGGACCAGGGAGCCAGTGGAGCGCGTCCCCCTTTCTCTTCTATTCTGAAGACGCTTCTCTTTCCAACGAGAAGTGGAAGGGGAGCGGGGGAAAACGTGGCTCAGGTCGCCTGCGAGACGTGCCCGCTGCTTCGTTTTCTCATGGTACCACTGAAGACAACGATTCTGAGAGCGCATCAATATTACTGAACCAGTAACGCTGATGTACTTGTATTTTCTTTCAATACTCGCTTCTGGAACGTTTTCTTAAAGAGAGGCCAAAGTTTCGACAAGTGGTCTCGTCTTCTTCAGATGCTGGCTCGCGGAAGACAAGACTGCTTGCCGAAACGTACGTCGGCTCCAGCTAGACCTCCCCTTGAAGATTCACCGTCTCTTCAAGGCTCCATCTTCACCTGAACTAGTGTCTTGTCTTGATAGCTATCAGACAGCTATACGAGTTTCAGTGTTACAGTTGGTTGCCTTAGTCAAACTCTACACTGAGTAACAAGACGGAAATAGAGGCTTCACAAAGTATTGCTTTTACAACTTGAAGTGCACTATTACCCATCTCGAAGCGCTGCTCTCTTCCGCGGTTGTTGTACATTACTTTTGTTTTCTGCAGATGAGTTTTAAGACCCACCTTTCTGCTCTCCTTGTCTAACTCCGTAATCATGCGTTGCATTTCATTCCCTGAGTTACTCAGCAATGCAATGTCATCGGCGAAGCGCAGGTTACTAAGATACTCTCCATTAACTCTTATCCCTAACTGTTCCCATTCTAGGCCTCTGAAAACCTCCTGTAAGCACGCGGTAAATAGCATTGGGGAGATTGTATCTCCCTGCCTTACACCCTTCTTGATGGGTATTCTGTTGCTTTCTTTATGAAGCAATATGGCAGCAGTTGAATCACTGCTTATAGTTCTACTGTATCAAACGCCTTCTCGTAATCTATGAAGGCTATGTATAGTGGTTGGCTATATTCTGAGCATTTCTCTATTACCTGATTAATAGTATGAACGTGGTCGATTGTTGAGTAGCCCGTTCAAAATCCTGCTTGTTCCTTTGGTTGATTGAATTCTAACGTTTTCTTAGCTCTGTTAGCAATTACCTTTGTAAATAGCTTGTATACTACGGAGAGCAAGCTGATCGGCCTGTAATTCTTCAAGTCCTTGTCATCTTCTTTCTTATATATTAAGATGATGTTAGCATTCTTCCAAGACTCTGGTACACTTCCCGTCAGGAGGCACCTGGTAAACAGGGTGGCTAGTTTTTCTAACACAATCTGTCCTCCATCTTTCAGCAGACCTGTTGTCACCTGATCCTCACCAGCATCTTTGCCTCTTTGCATGCTCTCCAGAGCTTTCCTGACTTCTTTTATCATTACTGGTGGGGTGTCATCTGGTTTACTGCTAGTTCTTATAGTATTTAGGTAGTGGTTGTCCCGGCTACTGTACTAGTCTCTGTAAAACTTCTCCGCTATATTAACTATCCTAGTTATTTTGCCTTCTTTGTCCCTTAGTGCGTACATCCGATTTCTGCCTATCCCAAGTTTCCGGTTCACTGCTTTGACGTTTCCTCCGTTTTTCAGAGCGTGTTCCATTCTCTTCATGTTATACCTTCTTACATCGGATACCTTACGCTTATGAATCAACTTCGAAAGCTCTACCAGTTCGATTTTGTCTGTTGTACTTGAGACTTTCATGCTTTGACGCTTTTTAATGCGGTTCTTCATCTCCTAGTACAGCTTGCCAGTGTCCTGTCTAAGTACCGTACCTCCAACTTCCACTGCACACTCCGTAATGATACTAGTCAGATTATCATTCATTGCGTCAACGCTAAGGCTGATTTCCTCGATAAGAGCGGAGTACCTGTTCTGAAGTGAGATTCTGAATTCCTCTACTTTCCCTCTCAGTGCTAGCTCATTGATTTGAGTATTGCTTATCAGTTTCTGTCGTTTCTTATGTCTCGGCGAATTCGAGACCGTACCATTATATGGTCACTTCTTCGTACCTTGCCAAGCACTTCCACATCCTGTGCGATGCCTGGGTGTGCACTCATTATGAAGTCTATTTCGTTTTTATTTTCGCCATTAGGGCTCCTTCATGTCCACTTACGGTTTCCTCGTTTTCGGTAGAGGGTATTCAAAATCTGTAAACTATTGCGTTCTGTGAATTCTACTAGTAGCTCTCCTCTGGCATTTCTAGTACCGATGCCATAATCTCCCACTGCCTGGTCTCCAGCCTGCTTCTTCGCTACCTTTGCATTAAAGTCTCCCATCAGTATAGTATATTGTGTTTTTACCTTACTCATTGCCGATTACACGTCTTCATAGAAACTTTCAATTGAGGCGTCATCATGGCTGGATATAGGTGCGTAAGCCTGTACTACCTTCAGCTTGTATCTTTTATTGAGTTTAATTATGATACCTACCACTCTTTCATTAATGCTACAATATTCCTATATGTTGCCAGCTATCTTTCCGTGAATAAGGAACCCCAATCTCAGTTCTATTCTGTCAGCCAAGCCTCGATAGCAAAAGACGTGCCCATTCTGTAGCACCGTGTAAGCCTCATATGTCCTCCTAACCTCACTGAGCCCTATTATATCCCATTTAACACCCTATAGCTCCTCGAACTAGACTTGCCTCCCTAGATAAGGTTCTAGCGTTAAACGTTGCCAAGTTTAGGTTCCAATGGCGGACTGTCCGGATCCAGAAATTCAGGGCCGTGAGTCAATTGACGTATGCTTGTGGGAAGTAGTGGCCAGATACTGCACCAGGGTGGCCAATCCTTCTCTGGTGAGGGAGTGCGTTACCGGCGGTGTTCACCGGTGAGGCCGCACACCAGGCCTCTTAATGCAGTTCCATCGCCACGTGGATTTTTTTATCCGGTTGGGAGTTTCACGGCACCGGGATTCGAACCACGGACCTCATGCATGCGAGGCGCATGCTCTAACCACTACGCCATCACCGCATTCATGTCTACTATGTCTACTTAGGGCAAGTAACAACCGCGGAGCCGAACCACGAGATTGAAGTAACTAGAAGAATAAGAATGGGGTGGAGCACATTTGGCAAGCACTCTCAAATCATGACTGCTAGATTACCACTATCCCTCAAGAGGAAGGTATATAACAGCTGCATCTTGCCTGTACATAGCTATGGAGCAGAAACCTGGAGACCTACAAAGAGGGTTCAGCTTATATTGAGGACGACGCAGTGAGCAATGAAAAGAAAAATGGTAGGTGTAACCTGAGACAAGAAGAGAGCATAGTGTATTAGGGAACAAACGGGGGTTAAGGATATCATAGTTGAAATCAAGAAGAGGAAATGGACATGGGCCGGGCATGTTGCACGTAGACAGGATAACCACTGGTCATTAAGGGTAACTATAACTGGATTCCCAGAGAAGATAAGCGGGCTAGGGGGAGACAGAAGGTTAGGTGGGCAGATGAGATTGAGAAGTTTGCGGGTATAAATTGGCAGCAGCAAGCACAGGACCGAGTTGACTGGCGGAACATGGGAGAGGCCTTTGTCCTGCAGTGGACGTAGTCAGGACAATGATGATGATGATGATGATGATGACGATGATGATGATGAAACTATTGCTGAGTAATCGTACTGCCTAAATACATGCATTTAGGAAATGAAGAAAACACTGCTCATATGCCGATTGGGTTGTAAGCAAAACAGCTGGTGAAGTGTGATTTCAAACTGTCAAAGTGGTATAGGCCTGTTACAAACTCTGTACGAACGTACAGCTTCAATTGTGGCCTCTAGTGTACACGTTTTATTGATTCGTGTTCCTTTCAGAGGTTAGGTCTATCACGCAGGAGGACAGAGCCATGCAGCTCAAGCCGGCATATATCGTATCAGATCTCAGCTGTTGGGAACAGTAGTGTAGGCGTAGAGAGAGCGAGAGTGAGAAAAGGAAGACCGAAAGGTTAACCGAACATTGACATACAGTTTGCTACCCAGCACTGGGGGTGGGGAATTTTTTTTATCGGTGGGGGGGGGGGGGGGGGGGGGTTGATTATTCCCTATGTATGCTCGTGCATGCGTTTGTATATGTGCTTGTACTTATATACATACAAATTTGAAAAAAATGTTTTCTTTTTTGGGGGGAATGGGGTTAAACCCGCCAACACCTCCACTTCCTTCCTTCTAGTTACGCCAGTGGCCGGAAATGACGCAGCAACTTACAAATTAGTGTCAAGAAGTGTCACGCGCCTTCGCATTCATGGACGGGTCTGCATCTAACGACAGCTTGAGCTTGAGAAATGTCTAACGACATTTCTGTAAGTCAGGTACATAGAAGTTAACGGTCATCCCACGTGACATTGTCTACAGGCTACAGCTGAGAGCCACTTTCTTATATTACAAGCTCTAAAATTTAAAGCCGAGAGCGGCATTTGTGATGAGTGACTGTCCTACGTACTGGACTCTGCTTTCCATGAATATGCTTCTAGAGTGACACATTTGTAATGAGTGGCTGTCCTACGAATACTGGACTCAGCTCTCCATGAATATGCATGTAGAGACACTCTCCGCGTACTCGTGACGTAAGCTTGATTTAGTTTAGCAACGGAAGAGTCGACTATAGGTAGAAATTATGTAAAATGAAAAGATTGTGCTAATTAGTAGCCTATATATACCTTCCCATGTAACAGCACCTAAATAAAAAATATTGCATGCAAGCACACGTTGCAAGTTTCATACCTACACAAGGAGAAAAGAACTTCAATGTTTGACCAGACTCCTTGCACATCAGGCCTAAGGGGGGTGGCCTCCCCAGTCCCAGGAGCCATGACTCGCTCCCGCCAGCCGAGACCTGTTTACCAAACTTAGCTGGTTTTGAGGGTCCTGAGTCACCAGCGGAGCTTCACACTGCTCTTCAAGTTCTTCCTCTGTATTCGCTACTACTCTTCGTTCTCGCAAAATGGTGAACACGACGGAAAAATATTTGTGCGCAAGCGATGCAGTATGAATACTGGACTATACAAGATGGCAGAATGTTGGGGAGGTTGGTGCCATATAGCTTGAGACGTACCTGGCCAATGACCCCCCTGAAGGGTAGACCACCGCAGCTACTGCCGAGAACGAAGAGTGACATAATATATAAAAGTAACGACATACCTTACAATGTGTTTTCTATTTGGTGGTGCATTTGACAATAAAACCTTGCAAGTGAAAATTCTAGATTTCCATCTGTATAGAGAAGCTATACAGTGCCCAGTTTTTCTGCAAGCTTGCTTGTTTGTTTCGCACGCTTCGATACGAAGTGCTGCCCTTACACCACAGTCATACGCAATATTCGTGTAGCCTGCTTAAGTCTTTTTGTTCATCATAACTCACAACGTCTAAAACAACAAAAAAAAAACCAGCACGAGTGTACGGCTACGATATCGAGGAGCACGCGAGTTCGAATCATTGACCTGATTTTTTTTTTTTCGTGGCGCGAGCCTCTCTAGTCGTTTCGTCGCACATCTCTCGTCTTTCCAGCACGCTTCGCCCGAAGGAAACAGGTGGCCGGGGTTCTCTCTGATGCAACGACCTAAACACATGTAGATGTTGACGGGGCAACGAACGCACACCGACCTGCCGATCCGAGATCTAGAAATGCGTGTCGTGTCAAACCGGCATTCGATCTAGGATGCGGGGATAGGACGCGGTGGCTGCGACGCGCGTGTCCCAGAGCGAGCCTCCACCATTAGGCTTCCTGCCGATGCTATACAGCTATATGTACGGCTGCCTTCGGGCACTTTCTGCGGCTGGCGGGCTGGAAATCGCCGGTCCCCCGACTGCTCCCGAAATGGACTGATTTCGTAAGCGCAGCTCTGGCAGCTGCATCAGTCCTGTCTCGATCGCGTGCCGCGACGGTGGGCCCCTTCAAGATTCGCGGACGCGAGTGCGCGCGGCGTGCCCATTGCCACGGAAACACGCGCCGCGGCACGCCACGTTACGAAGTTTCTTCGGCCTAGACCCAGCTGAATGCCAGCTGAATGGCGGGAGAAGAAAGGTCGCAGTTCGAGAGAACAGGGGCAACTACGAGGCCGTGGACACTCGTTGCACAATCGAACCGCGAAAGTGCACCCGTCTTCTGTCCAGAGGTCAATGTCGATGGGCCGACGCTTGTCGATGGCATCCTTCGCTGGCCATCTTGAGCGTTCGTGGCGAGGGACGTCAGTGCTGGCGAGCGAGAGCGAGACTCAATCGTGTGTTTTGTATTTTCTTCTTTTTTTGTAATATACGCCTCCAGTTATGACTTTCACTCCCAGCACTCGCGCGTGATTGAGTTGCATGGTCTTTTTAATATTATTTTTTTTTGGTATTCGGTATATAGGATCACATCAGTATGCGGATCTTGGCCCGTCGCCAACGATGAACGGCGCTCTCTTGGCGCACTCCGTTTTTAAACGACTGAATTAACGAATCAGTAAAACAAGGAAAAGACACGGATGTGCATATATCGGAGATTCGCGGCTGTGTGTGAGCATGCACCAATACCGGTTAAAGGGCCCTCCTTCGCGGATAGTGCCTGGGGTCGATAACAATGATGGCAAAGTTCCATTGTCAACTCATCCTCCATGCAGTGCAGAGCAGCCCATAGACGTCGTTTATCTCTCTATACAATCCCCTCCATGTTGCGGCCGTTCTCCGTGGGTGATCGAAGTTGCCGTCAGCAGAAAGCGAACATTTTGCCATCACCTTTCGCATCCCTCCTGCCGTAATCAATGACTACGATATAATTGCCTTATACAAAACCCTACTGGAACGTTCCGTATGCGATGTCCAATACTTCCGTATGTTTCCGTAAGACTCTTACGAAAATATATGGAAATATGGGGGAAATATACGGAAAACATATGGATTCCGAATGGAAACATATGGAATTATTGGACGCGAATGCAGAATGTTTCAGTAGGGAAGTTTTTGTTTCCAAGGTGCTGCGCAACTGAGTACCAGAGGTATCCGATATTACGTTCGAGATACCTGGATCCGAGGTGCTCTCTTCGGACGGAAGTGAATTGGTAGGGGGCGCCACGTCGAGTATACCATAGCATGGCTAGGACTTCGCCTGCAACCACGACCACCATTTGTAGTCCTTTCACGTGTCCTCCCCCCAGATTCCTGGGACACAGAAAATGTGTACATCTATATCCTGGCATCTCTGAATGCGCGAAGCTGAGTTCGTGAATCATCGCCCCGCCGCGGTGGTCTAGTGGCTAAGGTACTCGGCTGCTGACCCGCAGGTCGCGGGTTCGATTCCCGGCTGCGGCGGCTGCATTTCCGATGGAGGCGGAAATGTTGTAGGCCCGTGTGCTCAGATTTGGGCGCACGTTAAAGAACCCCAGGTGGTCGAAATTTCCGGAGCCCTCCACTACGGCGTCTCTCATAATCATATGGTGGTTTTGGGACGTTAAACCCCACAAATCAATCAATCGAGTTCGTGAATCATACTACAGTCGAGAAAGTTCGTTTTGGAACCCGGACATACCTATAGGACAAGCTGGCGAAGGATTGCGAACTGACGCAACCCCTTTGTGCGACGACAAGCACCGCATCACGGCTAGTATTGGGAGCACTTTAAAGAAAAGACAAATTGTCCTATGGCTGCAGGGCAGTTTAAGCCGCAAAAAAATAAATACTTGTCTGCCAGTGCAGTTGTTCAATTAAACAAAAAAAGTGCCACTTATTAGCTATAGCTTTTCTGCGTGAGAGGTGGTGCTCGCATCAGCAGAACTCTACAATTTTAACAAATGGCGAGTTCGGATTTCAATACATGGATATATGAATCCTATATGCGGGTGATTTCTCAAGACGAATGATTGAAGAACTCCGTAAGCGTGAGCGAAGGGCGGAATAGCTTGTCGAGCATCATCGTTGCGTTGCTAATGATGATGATGATAATGACGACCTTATAGGGATGGCGTTCACCCACAAAGGGCGATGGTCCAAGAACCGGATGGAAGGATTCTTGAAGTAATGGACTGCGAAACTAAAATCATTCTGAAAAACTAGTTGAGACATGGAACTTCGAATAAATAAAAATGCTTACTGAGCAAGCGGTCAGACCATCTCTTTTTCCTGATAGAAATAACGTTGCTCATGGCCTCATACATTCCATCACTGTTTCTTTTTCTTTTTTTCTTAGGAGAACAGCTGAACTTATTATGTTTTAAAAGGAATAAATGACAACCACCGATTCGCAGCACGTAACCACAGGGAAATCTTTCTCAGAAACAAAGCCTCTTATAGTTACCTAAAAAAATTGAGGCAGCTGTGCAGTAGTGGTGACAAGTCTGTAGGTAGTGTAAAGCTGGGCGGCTTTCATTGTTCCTTTTAATTTTTTTCTTTCTTTCTTCATGTCCTTGTTTCGTTTCTGTCTGTTTTTCCTGTCCTTTTTGCCTCTGTTTATTTCTCTCTCTCTCTCTCTCCGGTCTTTCACTCTTTGCGAAAGACGGGGATAGAGAGAAAAATAAACACTCTTTATGCCCGTTCTCTTGCTCATCAGAGTTACTGCGTTCAACGACGGATACAGCGGGGCGCATTTCGTGGAAGCGAAGCAGAATATAAAGTTTAGGAAGAGAGCACGTGCCATTTATTGATGGTAATTCATTGATGGTGTTGCCATACGCATAACTTTCCTCTTTTTATATTTTTTAAGCTAGGTTCTGATTTAGGTTATTTTCTATAACTAATACAAAAACATTATAGTAAGTACAGATCAGTGATCATCAAAATTTCATTCTAAAAGTTGTAACGTTTTCACTTTGTAAGTTCCTTTACTATAAAATAGAATAATACTTTATAAGACCACTCAATTATTGGCCGATCCCTCACAGAGGGTACGAGCCACAAGTAAAGGGCAACAAGAACAAGATGGCAACTTCTGTTCACACTATTCCACACAACGATAGACTTAAACCACTCTGCTGTTCAAATTTTTCCTTGCTCGGGGATCAAACCCGGGACCAACGCCTTAATATTCACAAAAAAATGTACTTATAGAATTTACAAATATATACATCTGACGTTCCTTTCAGGGTATTTTTACGACCTCTGTAAAACGCACAATATAAAAGCACAGCAACGCCATTAAAATGAATACATCCCCTGTAAAGAAGGGTTGGATAGGCCACAACGGCCAGTGTACTAAGGAGACCTTAAAAAAGTAATCTTGCATCAACAGAGACGTATTTGTAAAATTAGGGTGGAAAACACCGCTTTAGATGCCCGGCCTTTCGTGTATACAAGCTTCCCTTCCGTGAAACGTCTGACGTCACGCGAGGGAGATTGTTTGTATAGCGTGTTCTTCCACTCATTATCTAGTATGACTAAGTTCTCATTGTCTATTTTACTGTCCAGCGTTACATGCTTCAGGAAGCCTAGCCGGGAAGCACGAACGGATCCGAATTAGAACTGCGTAGAGCACCAACATTTGGCTAATAGAGTGACCTCTGAGCATGACTTCAACATTCACGAATGGCAACTCGGTTCACGAGAGAAGGCCGCCGGCCATCCCATAATTGGTAGGAACGAAGCCACTTTCCGTGATATTTTTGTTTCTTTCCGGCGCCACCTACAGCGAGGCCTTAATCGTGTTTACGAAACTCCGCTGGACAGAAACCACGGATAAGTCTTCCGTATATATTTGTTGACGTACAACGAAACGCATTTCTCGAGATTATTTCCCGGGGAAAAAAAAAGCGGAGTTTATTAAACGCAGAGATGTCCTCAGCCATGCTGAGGGGAACAGATACGTTTATCTGTTGCCACACTATCGTAGCGTGAGTCGAGGGAAAGCGCACAATCTTAACAATGAAGACGTCTCGCGTTATAATTTACTTTCTGTGTTTTTTTGTTTTCGCGGAATTATGCAAATCGTGGAAGAAGTGAGATCTAAGTTGTGGGCCATTTACAGCAATAATTATGTTCTTACTTCTCAGAATGGCTGCACCACGCTCTCTTTCTTTCTTTCTTTCTTTCTTTCTTTCTTTCTTCCTTCCTTTCTTTCTTTCTTTCTTTCTTTCTTTCTTTCTTTCTTTCTTTCTTTCTTTCTTCCTTTCTTTCTTTTGTTTCAAGAGGCTGCTCAGCGTCGACGCATGTGCACAGTCAAAGCGTACGTGGAGTTGGTTAAAAAACTGCGCCTACGCAGAAAGTTCTTAAAGGACAATAGGGGGGGGGGGGGGCGTCGTGTGCTGTCGTCGTCGCTTGGCGTAATGCTCAACGTGTATAGCATAAAGAGCGCGCGCTCGCGCCAAGAAGCGATCTTCTTCTTTTTGTTCTTCGAGTACCTTGATGATCATTTATCATCAGCAGCAAAAAAAGAAAAATCAACTACTACGCTTGGTGTAACGCAGACAGAAAAGCCACGTTATAAAAATTGAAAAATAGAGCAAAAAAGAAAAAGTGGAGAATAAGAAGCAAAGTAGAAAGAGCAAGATACAGAAAGAAATAGATGAAGTGATAGGAAGATATATATAGAAATCAAGAAAGAAAAAAAAGGAAACGCCAAAAAGAATGGTAAAAAGAAAGAAAGAAAAACAGAAGAGACAACAACGAAAGCTGCCCAGCTCCGCCCGGCCTTGGCGCCCCTGGTGTGAAGGTGGCTCGTTCGTTATTATTATTATTATTATTATTATTATTTATTATTATTATTATTATTATTATTATTATTATTATTATTATTATTATTATTATTATTATTATTATTATTATTATTATTATTATTATTATTATTATTATTATTATTATTATTATTATTCAAGTTACACACGTTGTTCATGTTTGTAAAAGAAAACGAAGGGGGGTAGGGAAATTTTGCCAGCCGATGATGGTGATGATGAAGATGAGGCACCGAATTCGTTTCATGGCCGATACCCCGTGGTGGGTTGCGCCAGGACTCTGAGGAACAACCAACCAACCAACCAGCTAAGAAAACGGCAGCTATCTCACATATCAACCATCATGTTAGCAGTAGTTGCAAAAAAAAAAAATCTGTATTGGCTAAACAGCCAGTACCGATGCAGGAACGAACTGATACGTTTAACTAAATTGTAGAAAAGTGGATATTAAACCAAAAGTAAAGAACACCTTGCCAGAAGTTGCGGCTAAACCAACATGTACTGCATGAAGCCAGCAGCTGTTCAATTGAGCTACAACGGTGGTTATTTTTCTCTTTACCATCTCAGTGGGTAAGGGATAGCTTGGTATACGATGAGGGACATGCAGAATTGGTAACACGATGCACTTTGAGATCAGGGAGCCACACAGAGCTAAGAAACTGACAATTTTGTTGTGTTCTCTAACAAAGGCGTTAAATATGATGAAGACGTTTGAACTGTCAAATGGAACACACTGTGGAGTAGCTTCTTGGGGTTGCTGGTTTGGCATGACACAAGCAGCAAGCGCATAAGACCAATACAGAGACGTGTGTGTCAGGCCCCTTCTTTATTTTCGTCTTATGCACTTTCACCCTATGCCATACAAAAGGAAGCCGCGAGCAATGAACTATACGGCTATTATAGAGGGTAAGCATTTTAGTACTTACCTACTTCATTGGGTTGCAGTTTTGTTATAAAGTGTCCAGTTTTATTGCGATTTTGCGGTAAGACACTCAAACAAAAAAACGAGAAAAATTGTGGGGTCTCGAAAAAGGTCGCGCTCTCTCAGAACACACGGACACAGTTGACGTATAGTCGGGCAACCAAACACTCATGCGCATTTATTCAACAACTCGACGATATCACCAGCCGAATCAAATACGTCACTAGTGACACGCTTATCGACCTTATACGACACACGGCACTAAAACGAAATAGCAACAAAGTACCGCCAATGCGGCGTCCACGACGGCCGGCTCACCACGAGGGATCCACGGTACACGACCGATGGCTGCCACTCCCCGCGGTCACCTGCGAAATAAAGAAAACCGCGACACGTTACACAAGTAAGGATGGCTTGATTTGATTGATTGATTGATTGATTGATTGATTGATTGATTGATTGATTGATTGATTGATTGATTGATGTGTGAGGTTTAACGTCCCAAAACCACCATATGATTATGAGAGACGTCGTAGTGGAGGACTCAGGAAATTTCGACCACTTGGGGTTCTTTAACGTCCACCCAAATCTGAGCACACGGGCCTACAACATTTCCGCCTCCATCGGAAATGCAGCCGCCGCAGCCGGGATTCGATCCCGCGACCTGCGGGTCAGCAGCCGAGTACCTTATCCACTAGAAAGTAAGGATGGCTTGGGCCCATAAATCGTTGTTAGAAACACTGATTGCCTTACGGCATACCAGAAGTGACTAGTAAATGCTAATAAAGTTATACAAAGTGGTTCTAAGAGATAAATGAAAAGAAAAGTGGGCCCCGTAACTGTCTGCTTCAGGGAGCGACACCTCAACAGTAGCTCACAGAGGATGTGAGAAGGAATTAAAAGAATATGATTAAAGGTATAGAGAAAAGGATGCGCTAAGCCAGCGAGCGAAGACATATCGATGGGGATGGGAGAGATAGGAAAGATGTAAACACGGTGACAGGAGTCTGAGGACGGGACACCACTTGCGAGAGCTCTTGTCGGCGTCAGGAGATGGCGTAGAGCAAGCCCAGTCGGCCAGAGCTACGTTGTCGTCGGAGATCGCGAGGGCACAACCGGTCATCACAGAATCCAGCGAGCTCACGGGGGAATAAAGTTATAAATGTTTACAACCGCTTATCCTATACAATAGGTGTTGAAAGTGACCCCCCTATGGCGCAGTCATGACCGAACTCGTCGCTCCATGTTAGCTGCAACACTCCGTAATGCACCGGCTGCGATGTTCGCCACTTTCTTAGAAATATGGGTCTTTACTTCTTACAGCGGCCTTGGTATATCATGACACACGTGATTTCTCAGAAAACCCCGTAAGAAGAAGTCCGGGGACGATATATCTGGTGACACTGAAGGCCACAAACCTGAAGAAATGAAGTGGTTCCCCCTAAAAACAACTGATCGAACGCATAGATGTGACACCATAATGTTGGTAGTAATTAAATTTCCCCCTCTGTGATTATTTTGCCGTAAACAGCCTCAAAATAAGATAATTCGTAACAAAAATACAGCCCAACGAAATAGGTCAGTTCCAAAACAATTATAGTAGATATCTCGTACACTGCAGGATAGTACGGTGAACGTCCTGACTGCTCGTTATTCCGTCGAAAGCCTTATCTTATCAAACGCGAACTGACCGTCGGTGGTCTCTACACGAGCTATGCGAAAACTTACAGTCACGTGATCACTTCGTTATGACGTCACAAATTGCTAAAAGTATGGCACGTCAACGTCACATAAAGTGACGTCACATGATGACATCAACACGCGACATCGGCACTTGGACTCGGGTGGGCCGATCACGAAGTCAGCCTAAAACCAGGTGAAGGGCAGCGAAGGTTGTAATGCCTCCGATCCCGGAGGCCATGCAAAAGGGCAGAAAACTTGCAGAAAGGGGCCGGAGAAGATCAGTACCTCGAGCTAGAAGCAAAAAAAAACAAAAAAAAACGAAGATGCCTTTTGGCTTGGAGTCGTCTTGGGTGACTTCAAGGCATGTATGCAAGAAAGATCTGTGAAGGTTTTTTTTTTTTTTTCGAAAGGGTGTTCATCTGTGCGAAGCTATTGCTATCCTTTTTTTCGTCTAAAGAAATCTGCCAGGCCGGAAATGGAACTGGAAAAACACGGGTGACCCGCATGTTCCGTGAGTGCTCAACGTATACACACGCGCAAACTGTGCGCCCAGCGTGAGACGACAGCACAGCGGGAGTCACGGAAGTGGCTCAACAAGCCCCAGTGGCTCGAAACTAAAAGAAAGACGGTTTAAGAAAAAAAAAATGCTCGAAAACGAAAACGTTGAATCTCGGTCACGGACGGACGCGTCCGGCATAAAAGAGTTGACCATTCCGTGTCAGTGAGCCGGACGTATCGCTAGCAATGGACTGCTTTGTTGACAAACCGCTTAGGAACGTAAACACGATCGCCTGGCCAGCAGGGCAGCTTGAGATCTCCCATTTCGTTCGTTTCTTCTCTCTTGCGACAGTGGTCCTTGACAGTAGTGGCCAGACAAGCGAGGGTGGCTCATATGTAGCGAGCAGAACAATCTAGGCCAGATTGAAAGAACCGTCTGCACCGCTTCCTCCTCAAGAAGACGTATCTAGTTCAGCCTGTGCCACGCGGGGGTAACCCGATCCCTTCATTTCAGTCCAAACATGCCGTCAGACAACAAAAGCCGATGCCGGAAAAGGGTTGACCGGCGTATCGAAACTGCATCCATCTCCATCGAAGGGACAGTCGGGAGTTTTTTTCTCGCGACTAGATCAACGCGTCGGGACAACACGGCTTTCCAGAACAGCCGGTGGTCAGAAGGCTACTTTAGTAGCCGGACAGACACAAAGTAACCTTTCTGGGATATTCAATCTGGAGTTTTTTTCCTAACCCCGTCTCACCCCTTTGTCCACGCGCGCTTTTATCGGACCAGTGATGCGCGGAGGAGAAGTCTTTGTTCTGAGTGACACAGTTTGTCCAGTCCCGGATAAAAAAAAAACTGCTTTTGGCGGGTCGTCTAAGCCTTTACTGAGGCGCAGCAGCAGAAAGGGTTCTGAGCAGAAATCTACAAAAACTCGGCACATGCAGATCCCCCAGAAGCCCATCTCATTTTCTCTTATGGACCTTACCATCTTACCACTTTCGTGGCTCGCTTTATTTTCCTTCCTTCTAATACGAAACAGGAGACTCAAAAAAAAAACACGTCTGTCATGGTCAGGACCGGACCCCCAGAGGTCGTGAACCCTTGCTGCGGGGGTTGCTTAGGAGACGTGACCCCACCGGTGACCGCGAAGGGGTCGGGCGGGAAGGTTGGGGCAAAGACTGCGACTCCGGCGCATTTCTTTTTTTATTTTTTTGTTCGAGAAAGATACGTTCGAAGATTGTATACGCGCTTTCGCAACGGGACTGCATCAGCATTTGTGTGTCCCTCTCTTCTTCTTGTTGTTTTGCCACTGACGTCACGAGAAAGCGCTGGAGAAGGGGGAAGTGCTCGGGACTGCCGCTTTCGCCCCCATCCCTTTCTTCCCTTCTTTTCCCAAAACGACTACCAACCCCCTTCTAGAAACATGCAGTTCTTACTCATTTCCTCTTCCCGCTTTAACTTATTTATTTATATAGATTTCGCTCACGGCTCGGATGTGAACCATCGGTTTCTTGAACTCGGACGGAGGGGACGGAGGTCATGCTGGAAGCAGGGATGTACGGCCGTGCCTACTCGCGGCGAGCTGTGGGACACCAAGCGAACTTGAGCCCCCCTTTGCTTGAACCGGGCACTCTGATCTTATTTTGTTTACTTTCCGTTCGGTCTGCCGGAGCTAGCTACTTTGCGAAGCGGGAAAAAGAATCCGTTGCCGCGCCGTCTGTGGGAGCTGACGGCCGAGGAAAATGGGAGGTCTCCACGCGCAGTCGGGGAGGAAAGGTGTGCGCGCTCATTTGTTTCCCTACGTTTTCGGGGGTTTGGGGATCGAAGCGCTCCGCGCACTTTAGGCGGGTTCAGTGACAGTTTCGGGGTCGAGCATGGCTGATGGACTCTGCAGGCTGGAGGGAAGTGGCCCTACTCCTTCGCGTCGCGGTGACGAGTTGTCAGACGCGAGCGTCAAGACACCCGCTGGGCATCGGGCAGCAATGGTGGTGCGGGAAAAGCGGACGGTCGGTCGTGAACCCACTGGGTCACAGTTAAATGCGATCCAGCGCGATTTCGTAGCAGCTGTAGGGACAGCTGGAAGAAATTTAAAAAACAAACAACGAGAAAGATTGGCAGAGACTTGGGAAGGTAGCTGGTATTATTGCGGTTGTTAGCTGGAGTAGTGCCCATCTTCAGTATAGGGAATAGCGCACGTTTGCGAAGGCATTAAAGATTGAAGAAATGTAAACATACTTAGAAGAGGAGGGACTTTTTGATGATTATAACGTGGGGAAGGCGGCGCTTGGAGCGTCTTTGCATGCAGCCCAGATTGTTATGCTAAATAATGCAATGGTATGCATAGAGTACGACCAGACGATACAACATAAACAAATTACACGACAACACTCAACATACGAGTAGTTCAATGACATCAGCGTCTCTAAAAAGTAGTTCAACGGTACTTTAGTTGCGTGAGATGCACAGGGAGCGTTAGCCCACGGGTTAAGATTGTGTCGTCTTTCAACAGATGAATGTCCCCTCCGACTCGAAAATCACCGAGAAACTATCGTGTTGATGTTGTACCAGCTTGCGTACTCTTTAAGCTCGCTGACGAAAACACGACCGCCGGATGAACCATTTCATTGGAAAATGGTATAAATGAGACTCCACCGTAACGAATTATCGTTCGCTGCAGCTTCATGTAACGTAAGTAACGGTCCGCACACTTCAGAAATGCATAGCAAGAAAAAGTCCAAGATGTACAGTGCTACGGGAGACCGCAGCGGTGCATCACATCAGTGTCACAACAAAATCTAGTGAAAGGGTACGATGAACTGAACGATGAAACATTGCGCGATACCAATAAAACACCGTCGCAGAATTGAGAAACATGCGCCCACTGGAGCCTTTGACAAACTGTAAAGCTGGCGTTGCCGCTAAATCACAATGCTCAAGATATGACTACTAATCAAGAGGCAATTATATCTGTTTGATGGGCGCATTCTCTTTTCTTTAACTATACATGTTGTATACAGGCATTCATAAATAGAGAAAACACTTACAGGAACCACGAGGTAATGATAGTATGAAGTATGTACTGGCCGTCTCTTTGGTGAAAGACTCAATGCGGAAAAGACAGCTTTACAGTTTTCAAACGTAGTTTTTTTTTTTTTTTTCGTTCTCAGTAAAGGAACAAGACGAAGAAGAACAAAACTTTATTTTAAGGGAAGGGGCAGAAAAGGGGTACTCAGGAGCATGTTGGTTGCGGCCCCACATCCAGGGCCACACTGGCTTGCTCCGCTTGCCTAACACGCGCTAATTGCACCTCTGGGTCCGAGCTGTCAAGTTGTGCCTCGCACTACTCCGAACTTCCTACAATGGTGTTGCTTAAAAATGATTTCAAATTATCTGGCTTTCAGTCTCACTACCAAGAGATGTGATATAATTTCCGACATTAAGGGAAGGATTATCACCATACAGCGAGTCATATGTCAAGCAGAGAGGAAATGTTTCTTATCATAACATTGAACTTTCTTGTAATTTGTAATCACCATGGTTGCACAATCACATACACGTGGGGCTGGTATGAGATTTGCCAGTTCCGCCTATAATAAGCGAATTCGGGCTTCTTTTTCAGCCGAGTCGCTTGTAGAATTATCCTGTGGCTTGTATCTTTTTTGGGAGGGGGTGGGAGGATTTATTTACATTGTCCAAGCAAATATAGTCGCTTTAGTGACCATACCATTCACCAATGCACGTTTGTCTTTCGCTAATGATGTGTTTATCGATGACATTGAGTAGTTTTGTGTGTATGTGTGGTTTTCTCCACCAAGGGGGTCGAAAGTTCATCACAGCAACACACCCTCCCGTTATACTAAGTCAATGTATAGGGCAGATATTGCGCCCCCCCCCCCCCCCCCTGACCCCCTCCCCTCTTCCGTGCGCACGCTTATGGTTGAGTGTTGAAGTCAAACATACGTTGGGGTAATCGGCAACGCTGGCAATCGTGCCTCCAACCGAATGGAAGCTGCCCTGGAGACAATATTAGAAGGTAGCTATGTGCTTTCGTTTATAACTTCACGTATTTTTGCAGTGAAAAAAAAATTAGGTGATTTATAAATCATCTTTCGTATTTGACTTACATTTTTAATCATTATTAAATATTTTCAAAAAGGGCAAAATGTACTGTTACAGCTTCTTTATGGCTTGTTTTGGAATGAGGGTTCGCTTCTTTGCTCGGAAGCATCAGGCAACACTGGGCTGGTTTCACAAACTCAAAATCTCTCCGTCAGTATACGGCTTCGCCGCCATTTCCTCCCCCCCCCCCAAAAAAAAAAAACAATTCTTGCCAACTCCGTGCTTGCGTAGGCGCTAGATTTTGATAATTAACAGTGGTTATGAGACACAAATGACATTTCAGTTTCCCGACATGCAAAGCTATTGAAACGAGCAACATTGAAAACATATAGTCTGTACAAACGACGATCGCGATCACTCGTAGATTATAATTCCGTTTATGACCACAGCTTCGTTTCAATTCCATTTACCTCAGGTTTAAAAAGTATAGTATAACTGCTTTAGTGATTATGAGGATACGCGCAGACTGCGTTTACGCACACGATATGTTAGCTAAATAACTTAGCAGACTGCATATAGGTCGCCTGCAAGAAGCTTGAAGAATAGAGACACCTTATTCGCGAGTAATGACAATGTATTCATTCATGCATGCATATAGACAAGTTTCTTCCAGTATACAGTGTACACAACATCGCAACACTACTAAGGCTTAACACAGCCGAACGCTTTTGACGAGATAAAGCATGAATAGCCCGCTCGAATTACGATATATGCCAGGCTATCCAAGTACGTCTGACGCAAAAAATACAGTAATTCTACGTGTACAGTCAAACTTTCATCAACAACGAAAAACAAACGTACTGCCAAAATAACCCCTTTTGTCGCGTAGTATAGAATTTTTAGACCACCCGGTACGTATATATCCGGTGTCCCGGGTTTGGAGACCACAAGATGTGAGAAAACATCCACGTTCCCGGCAATTAGTGAGTTTATTCGGTCGAATCGCAGAGTATCATACCGTCAGCTCATTTTAGAACAAGCTAAAAATCTAAAGGCCTGCCTGCTAGAGCATGCAGTGAAAATATTCGGTATTTTCTTGTGCTTTGTGGTGGACAATTTTTTTTAGGCTGAGTGTATCTGCGGCAGTAACAGATTTTCGACTAAGTGTATTTTTTAAAAATAATATGTAATTTCACAAAGCTATCTTGTTTCCAGATAACCTGCCGTTTAAATTTGCATTGCAAGAGTCTTTAGTACCGTGCGCACATAATTAACGTAGGCGGCGACCTGAAGAGGTCGTCAACGATCCGAACAAAAACAATGTGCTTGATTGGGCTGGTTGGTGCTGCATGGTAGACGAGGATAGTGCTTAACAACGACAGGAGAGGATAGAAGAGACGAGAACAGAGCGCTCTGTTCTCGTCTCTTCTATCCCCTCCTGTCGTTTGCGCTGTTAAGCACTTTCTTCGTCGACCCGAACAAACAATCTCGGGGTGCCCGGCAAGCAGCGTGCGAGTTTACGGCGCAGCATTTAACCTTCGCAATTTCGCTTTCACCTATCATGCGGCCATCGTCCTAACGAAGGTGCGGCAGTGGGAGAACACGAGCGATGTTTAGGGCGGAACAATAGACAACAGAGTGAGTATGAACAGCTTCATATTAAGCTTACCGGGGATGCTCCGCAAAGTCTTTTCTTATGGGTGTTATCGACCTGGGCATCACTCAACGCATGCTTTCGTGACGCCCGTACTGATAGCGAAATTCAGGCCTCCAAAGGCAACACTAGTTGGTTAGCGACGAATTTGACCTCTACAGTACACAACGGCGGTAATTCGGGATTGTTGCTTGCTAATGATCGTCAAAAGACCTCATAAGCAACAGACAAACGCAAACATATATGTCACTTTGTGTTCGTCTGTTGTTCGCGCGCTGTTATGACACTCACGAGTACATGTCACCGTTACATGAAATAAGGCAAATGGAACGAGGCGCCCGCTTATGTTACTCGTAACTATATCATATTGATACAAGATATAACAAAAAGCGATTCCAAGGAAGGCACGGTAGGCGTTTTCTGTGGTTTTTAACTTAGGTGTAGTAACTATGAGGTATCAAGGAAAGTTGTAGTGCACGAGAAGAAAGCCTGTCGTCAATGGCAACCGGACTCAAAACCCGAAAACGGTCCTCTTTTTTTTTTCCTTTAAATAGATGTATTTGCCATGGTTCAGGACGTCCGAATACCCTACATGACATAAAGTCGATATGAATTGGAGCAGAATTCATAAAAGTTCTAGAGTCGTTTGTTACGATGGTAATGCCATCCGCACCAACCCTCATCCGTCCCTCCTGCTAAACGTGAATGGAGAAACCCGAATGATGCGCAACACGAACTATAGAGGTACAACACTCTGTGGCAGATGCGTGGCCCAATTTGGCCCCCGGTCCTCGCCAGCCTGTATATGTGGGTCGAGCAGCGCTCATTCCCCAGTAACAGTGGAATATAGCTTACTCAATCTAGTTCACGCGTATGTCGCTCGCCCGGAGCGGTCACTGCGCATCGCTTTTTCGGGCGTCTCTGAAGAGGACTCCACCTCCAGCCATATGGTCGTTGTGGTTGCCGGTCGGGACGACCGTCAGCGCAACTCCGGGGCCGACCTTGCAAACAACTAACGAGCGGGAACCGCTCCCTGCGGAATCCCGCTGCACGCTTGCAGCGGTATAAGAGTGGACAATGCAAACGGGCACGCCACTGTGGACCAACCTTTAGGAAGGAAAGACGAGTAGGGAGGAGAAAAAAAGGTTGGGTGAGGAGGGTGATGTCTAGACGTCCCCGTAACCATGCGCCACCCGGTTGCGACGCAAACAACACAATCCCTGCACTCCTACACCGCCTTGCGCGTAAGCCGACCATGAAACGGGAGAGAGGCGCGCTGCTTCCAGGGGAAGAAGCCAAAGGGCGTCCTGGAAACTGGGTCAGGAGGAAGCATCGCCGGACCACGGACGGGATCCTTTCTTCGTCCGCTCCTCTCTTCGCCAACATTTTTTTTTTTCCTCTACCGTTCAACCACGTCCAAAGAGAGACCCGTAAAAAAAACAGGCCTTAGCAAGAAAGACTGGCCAAGGTCCCTCCACTTTTTTTTTTTTCTCCTACTTCTTTCCCAGCATCTTCAGTTCCGAACACCGCTTGTTGTCTGGGAGAGGAGGTACCGGCCGACCGGACAATGGTGCTTCCGCGATGTTTACGCCCGAACTTTCCAAGGGATTCGCAATACGGGATCGAAGCATCTATCCGCCCCCCTATACTTGGTCCGACGCGCACCCTCTCTGCTCCCTTTCCCTCGACGCCTATTCTTCCTTGTTGTCTCCAGCGCCGGACGCAATATCGCAGCGGCCGAGTCGATCGAGCGGCCTAACCTTGGCCTTGGGGGCCGCCATTCTTATTCAAGAATGGCGCAACGCAGCCGGGAAAGCGGGCCCCCAGCCTTGACCCAATCGAAGCCGCGCTCGCTTGCTCAGACAGACCGTTTTCCGGGAGCGGCCTGGCTGCGCGGACCGAGAACGTCACAGCTTTCTCCCCCGCGCGCGCACAGCGATCATCTCGTTTTTATTTTTCTGCTTTCGTTTATTTTGTCGTTGTACGCTAAGCCAGACGCAGGCCGTGCGTCCACAAGGTCTTCCGACAGCACAGTGTTCGAAGAAAGCGAAGGTTCCGCATTGTTACGGCCCTGCTTCCTGGATGCTCGCGTGTATTCCATCTGCGATGCGAGCGGAACCGGGAAGTTTCGTGGCGCGGACTGTGCTCGGCGGACGAGCGTGCATCGAGAATTACGAGCAAACCTCATAAGCGCGAAAATGCACGCGACAGCGACGAGCGATGGTATGAGCGACGAAAGAGGGCGTTCGCGTGACGTGTCGTGGGGTAGTTTTCGCGCGATCGCTCGGTTCTCCAGATTTGGAAACAGTCGCTCATCGCCCGGAAGTGCTGGGCTCAAGCCAGCCAATAGCGAAAAACCGGAAAAGACAAAGACTACATAGGTGCACGTGACCCTGCCCTAGCCACGTATGCGCAACAAGAAATAACGCAATGTTTATTACGCATGTGCATATAAAAAGTGCTGCAAGGCAATAATGAACACTTTCCGTTTCATTAATCAACAATATATCTTATTTTTTAAATTGCATACCGCTCACTACGCGGTTTTTTTTGGAGCGAGTAGATAGCCTCATGCCAGCAACAGTGGAGTTCGCTCGCCGAAGCCGTCGCGTGAATGAGGTTTGCCTGCGCTAGCGACTGATCGCGCGAAGACGATCTACGTCGCATCGCTCGTCACTGTCGCTTGCATTTTCGCGCTTATGAGGTTTGGCCCTTAAAACCTACGGCTAGACGGCGACATCACTGTCAGTGGAAAAGGTGCGTGAGACACACAACACTTACAACGCCCAATCGTGTACTCCGTAGGCATGACACTCAAAACAACGTTTCGTAGACCTAAAGCTACAAGGCTACGAAAACGTTGTCTGGCTTCTTGAGACGTGCGCGAGAAAAACTAGCGCGAAGAAGACGCAGAACACACAGATAAAGAGGGACACGTGACGCGGGCTTGCACTGTGTCATTCTCCTTCATAAGTGTTTTCCATAGTTTTTGCTGCCTTTTTTTTTAATATGGACGCCCTACTGCTCCTGGATGCGTACACGAGCACTTGGGGCGAGCTGGATAAAGTTTGTTTGTTTGTTTGTTTGTTTGTTTGTTTGTTTGTTTGTTTGTTTGTTTGTTTGTTTGTTTGTCTTTTTTATCATGGCGCAACCCATCATGGGGGCTGTGCGTATGCCGAAGTACGAACTCTTTCCTCCCCATCTTTCATTCCCTCGTCCGAGTGCAGAGCAGAAAAGACGGGCCTTAATAGACTGGGCAACCTCACTGTAGTCTCCTTATTTTTTCTTTCTCTTTTCTACTTTCTGGTGTGTCGGCTGTTCAATTCGTCATCCAATACAGCACGAAACGCTGTTATACGAAAGAATAATTTGCTAAAGCCATCGCCGCTGGTAGCCATGATGTGCGAACAATCAATGCGTGACTGTATAAGCTGCTTTAATAATAATATATGGGGCTTAATGCGTCGAAACCACGATACGATTATAATGCATGCCTTATAGTGGAGGGACTCCGGAAATTTCGAACATCTGGTGTTTTTCAACGCGCACTGAGTTCACATGTAGTATGTGGGTGCCTAGCACTTCGCCTCAAACTAAATGCGTCCACCACAGCCCCTTCACTATAGCCACAGCACCTTCGGACTATAAGCTACAAGTGTAACAGCTAAGGCAGCACGAAGATGGACGGCCACGCAGTACCTGTAGATTCGTTCTGTAACTTCGCCCTTCTGGCTTCAAGCTTCAATGTAGTCACCACGGTTGCTCAATAGCTCGACTTCGAATGTATCCGGAGCCCTCTATTACACTAAATACCGCAGCCATCCACTGAACGAGATAAAAATGCGCAATTATAGAGCAACGAGAATTTCGTTCATGGGTTCGGGCTCGAAAGTTAGTATATACACTTTTCTAACTTTTTTGAGAAGCGCAGTTTCATTAAGCCGTCACAGTGCGCAGTTGAGTCTAACGTTTCAACAGAAGGTTCACCGATTTCAAAAAGAATTTTATTGTAACAGAACAGTGAAACAACCGAATTCGCTCTATGGTGATGTTCGATTTCTCTATGGCAGTTGACCGAATTTTTAAACCTACAGCTTTGTTAAAACTGTTATAGAATTCGCGCTCCAATTCTAAATCTCACAAAAAGTTACCAATTAAATCGACAGCAGTTTGTAAGGGTTGGTTATTCAGTAGTTGTCACTGTCTGAAATTGTTAAGAATAACGTATCGCAAGAGAGTATACCGGGGCCACATTTACTAGAAATTTCTATTAACGATAATTTACGAGTTTACAGCCGTGCCACAGATGGCGCAAGTATTCTTCGTTTTACTTCTCTTTGTGAAGAAACCATTGATAATTTTTTATACGCACAATTCAAAATATTTTTTAATCTGTCCCCGAAGTAAAAACAGTATTGTATCCGTTACCAAAAAAGTAACTTAATGCGTTACTCGTTACACCAACGAAAAATGAATGCGTTACCACCCTACGTTACCAACACAAAAAAAATGTAACGCGTTACCGCTACAGTTACCGAAAAAAAGTAACGGACGTTACCTCTGCTGTTACTCAGCAACAATAAATATTTATAATTTTGTTTTTGCTGCAGGAACCCCGGGTAAGACTATTTTGAAGCTCACACTCATTTTTCACACAGAACTTCTAAGCCAAACGACGATTTTACCAAAATGTTAATTTAACTAGAATTGTTTGTACAAATGCACTGAACCTTAGTAATGCCATGAAGCTTAAAGTTAGTTGCCTCTATAGTTTCACGCGATGGCTTCGGCCTCTAGCGCATGGTGAAGCTATTTGCCTCAACGTCCCATCATGCACAATACGAGATTCAACCATCAACGCCTTAACACGAATTCCCACTAACCAGCCCAGTTATCTGTTCTCGTAAGGACAAACGCTCTCCGCTAAGGACGCATCACTGGACTTTCTCAACAAACTTACCAAAATTCTTTCAGCGTGCTTCTCCTGGCAAAATAAACGCGCGAAATTTGTAGTACTAAAGAATTGTTTTAGCGGCCTAGTCGCCTGTGGATATATTTGTGCATAATCGTTTTGTTCATTTTAACCGGTTTACTTACAGCGAAAATTGGGGGCGTTTATGTGCAGGTGTTCAAGATCAGCCTAGCTCACTCATGAGCATTTTATTTAGAAACGTGGCTCCACCTGCACGGAGAAATAAGCAAAATTTATTTTCAAAACAAAGTTGATAAGACACGTAGTATTTCAAGTACAACTTTCCAATCTCTACAACTCGACATTGAATTCAACCAACAGCTGCTTTCAAAGTTGTCATCGGACAGCTTGCCTGGCTTCTTAGTGAATACGTCCGCACCTGCACCTAATAGTCGCTCGACTGACGCACCAGATGGAACTCCTGTATTCACTTTTAGGAAGAGCTGATGAATGCGTGGAAAGTTTTCCTTGAGTACACTCTAAGTGAAGTCCCGGTGTGCAAAAAGGTACCGAGCCAGTTCTTCGTCAGTCGGCGATGACGTTGTACAGCCACTACGTACAGCCGTCGTTCTTGTTCCGAACATCTATGTCGTGCTCTCGGAAACGATCATTCAGGCACCTGCTTGTCTGGCCGATGTGGCAGGCTCCACATGACCAAGGGACTCTGTAGACTACCCCCCCCCCCCGCACACATTCCAGATGCCAATTACGATGCCTTACCTGGCATCCAAATTCGCATCCCATGAACGGACTGCTCCTCTGTGAGAGCGAGGCTAACTTTTGGGGGGGAGGGGAGGGAAAAACACATAGACACCAAAGTGCCAGCCGATCTTTTTCAACCGCTGTGGAGAAAGCTGTTGTTTGTAAGAAAAGACCACGACTTTTTCGCGTCTTCTCATGCTTTCCTGTACTCCATTATCTGCGGCACGTCATACGTGCCTTTGCGTTCTGCAGATGCTTTCGGCCACAGCCACCAGCAACATCTCAGAATAGCCAGCCTTTCCAAGACCAGCCACAGTGCGCTATACCGGCTTAATTCCCTAAAGGTACCCCCCTCCCCCCCCCCCCCAATTCCTCAAACTAAATTCCGTCCACGCTTTCTTTGTGAATGTCTGGTAGGCGACAGCGGTCCGACGCAGCAACAAAGTGATTCGTCAGGGTGAGTTCTAGGAACGTGGCACCTTCGGAATGAAAAAGTAACGAGTAACAGGGCACCTCACGTTACCGAAAAATGTTAACGGAAGTACGTTACCCATTACAGTTCCGAAACTGTAATGAGCACACGATGTAAATGTGGGCTAGTTGGTAATTCATCATTCGTTCAGTGAACTGAGAGCACGGGAGAAACAAAAACGCGAAGCAAAGAGGAGGCACACAGCAGAGCACTCGTGCTGTGTGCCTCCTCTTTGCTCAACAAATGATGTAATAAGTATGTTACTAAGTTACTGGTAACGGTAACTTAGTAACACGTTACCGGTAACAACGTTACTTGTAACGTGTTACCGCGAATACCGACTAAAAGTATTGTTCCGTGGGAAAGAAAAACAAGCAACCTTGTTTGATTACAGCTTGGAAAAAAAAAGTTCTGGTGCGGACGGCTTCTCCTTACCAAGGACAGATTGACGAACGATTATCGAAGGAGACGTTCAGCAAATACTGCATTCTTATATTTTCCAGGAAGCGCGCCGTTCCCATTTTTTCCCCGTGTTTTTTGCGGGCTTGGTCAACATTATATGCCAGCTAAGCAACGCGCACACGACAATCTCGGACACCGCGAACGCTGTGTACAGTTCCATGCGTAGCTACCAAACCCACGAAAAGCAAAGAACGGAATGACAAGAACAGCCTTTTTTTTTCAGCCTCCCAAGGAGGGTGCATATATGCGCGAAACGTTCAACGTAATCTGAGAGAACTCGAACAAAACCAAAGGAATGCCGGGAAAGAATGCCACGCGGAAAGAAGGCAATCTTGTCAGCGCCGTTTTGTCTCTGAGAGCACGGTGATCCTGCAACGGAAGTTTACTTTTGCATCGTCTACCCCGTTTTCTTAGCGATATACAGGTCACTTTAGGCTGACAAAGCATTTTGAAGCAAAATTTCGTTGTAACAAAATTGTGATTCAACAAAAGTTGTTTCGCATTGCTAAATGATACTCATGAGACTGAATGCCAACACTTGTCTGCCGATAAAAAAAAAAGTAAACTGTTCAGCTTACATTTGTCGTTAAACAATTACATGACATTACAGGAAAGCAAGGAAGTCGACGCCACCACTTGCCCTTACATACATTAACTGATTTACTACACACAGCTAAAATTTTACCATCAATCTAGTTTCCAAGCTACTGTTTGAATTCATAGTTGCGTCTAATTGCATACTTAGATACCGGTTTCTGCCACTGATTGCTACATTGTATTGAAACGACGCTGTAGGTTACAGTGATCGAAGTAGCAGAAGCAATAATTTGAAAAAGTACAGCATGGAAAATGAGTAGTTATGAGAGAGAAAGAAAAAGCGAAGAAAATACCGGAATTATAACATCTTCTTGCTTTCGTATACATTAGGGGAAAAGGGAAAGAAAGATTGAAAAAAAAAAGAGTTCAGAAAACAAAAATATTCCTGGTCTGAGACCGGCAACGTGGTCGCAGTGCCGATAAAGTGAAAGAAACAGTGGCGAAGGAAAGACAGTGAGGTTTTTCCCCCAGAGGTCTCTATAGTTGGCTACCCTGCACTAAGAAAAATGTTATGAAGGAATGGAAGAAAAGAAGACTCCATGAGAATACGGGAAAGTCACTAGACCTACGGTAATGTCCAATTAGCAAAAAAACATTTATCAAGACACACTTTAGAAAGTGCCGTACAGCCCGATTTCTCTAGGAAACTGCAGCAACGCCCTGGAGGAAGACACGGGACTTATCCGCGTTTAATTTACCGCTTCGTTTTATGAGTACGCACCTATTGGCTCATATTTAGACGCCATTTAGGTTCCATTTATTGCAACTCGCGTGTGGGTGCCTATGCAGTCGTCCTGGAGACCAAGAAAATATATATATATATATATATATATATATATATATATATATATATATATATATATATATATATATATATATATATATAAAGGGAAAGAAGTGTATACCTAAGGGCTCGTTTTTCCGTGTTTTAACACAATATTAATGAGATCAGTAATGCCAAGGAATGTACAGGGGAAGTTATTAGAACCAATGGAATGTAAACAAGAAGAAAGAAAAGTGGATGAAAAAATAACCAGCCGTGAGCAGGAATCGAACCTACGACCTTCGAATGACGCGTTCGATGCTATAACCACTCAGCTATCACAGCGGCCTCCCCTCCATCCACTTTTTTGGTTTATATGTGAATTTAGAAGTAGGAGTGACAGATATATATATATATATATATATATATATATATATATATATATATATATATATATATATATATATATATATATATATATATATATATATATATATATATATATATATATATATATATATATATATATATATATAAAGCAACGACATTAATGACAAACTCGAGACGAAAAATGTAATACATAAGTACATAACCAGGCTTGTGAAGTTTGGGTATCCCGATTCCTTCAGAAAAGGTAATGCTTATGCTTATTGCAAACGTACAGCGCCGTGTTGCAATATTTCTGATGGCCGAAGAACACAGGTACCTCCTTATGATGGCGTTATTATGCTTAATTCGAAGATGAGTCTACAATATATTGACAAGGAGCATACAAAAACAAAAAAGTCTATATGCCTGGAAAATGATATCAAAAGTGTATCACAGCGCATCTGCCTTCTGCTCTCCAGGAAGTGTCATGGCGTCGTATAGTAGAGCTGTCGAGAGGGTCAAAATGCTGCGATGTACATCTCGAATGAGCAGCCTCTGGGTCATTCAATGTCGCATTTTATCGTGCGCAGAGATCGTGCATCGCAACCGCGCACATTAAGGATATAAATCAAACGAAGGCTAAACGGAAATTCGGACAAGGTCAGCGTGTTCCTATAGGCATGCATTATTTGCAGATGTGCAATAACAGATTGCGATGGAAAGATAAACAATGTCATATATATATTTGCCCAAGAATTAAGCGAAAACCATCTTTAAAAATCCGTGAGAGCCACCATCACGTGATCGCGGTCGCATAGCCGCAGACTCCCGAGGTAAGTGAAAGGGAAAAAAAAAACGGATATGGCACGCAAACATTGTCGAACCTGTCCTTGAGCAAAAAGGGGGCGCCGTGGTCACGCTTCCGGTGTCGGACATTATGTACACTTCCGGGATGGGGCCTCAATAAAGAACGCGCGTTGATTTCGTTACTTTAGTTTCCTTTTCTACGTCTCTCCCTTTTCCTCCTCTGTCATATGTCCACTGTCAGGTGTTTAATCACAGAAATATTAATGAGACATTGTTTATTTATGCTCAGCACCAACGTAACATTTGAGAGCATTCGTAAACGCGAGAGGGTGAGACAGAAACTTAGAGTGGGCCGAGAAGATTGATTGATTGATTGATTGATTGATTTGTGGGGTTTAACGTCTCAAAACCCCCATATGATTATGAGAGACACCGTAGTGGAGGGCTCCGGAAATTTCGACCACCTGGGGTTCTTTAACGTGCACCCAAATCTGAGCACACGGGCCCACAGCATTTCCGCCTCTCGAATGGAATGTTTTCACTGTTTATTTTAATTGGCATGGGCAGCCTTTTGAATAAATATATTGCATATTTCTCGACTTTTCCGTCACACAGAACACATGATATTGAGCTCACAACCAACGATGCCGACACTTACACTGTCAGTGCATGCAATTTCGGCGAAACGACCTCATGAACGCTGTAGCGTTGATATACTATCACAAATTGCCGAGAAATCATGTTTCCTTTAACCTGATTGCTTCTAAACTTTTGACGCCGGCTGTACTTAACGGATGAAAGAACGAATGCTCTTGCAACAGTATACTGCTCTTAATGTCAAGGCTACCGAACCATCATCCAGCTATTTTCCGAAAGACGCAGTTCGCGGATACGTTTGTGGTCGCTTCGATTTTCTTTTCGCGAAATCAGGTAAGTTTCACATATTCAAGCGACACTGAACCAAGTGGCTTGCGCTGACGTGTTCAGGAACAGAACAGATTGAGATTTATCTCGCTTGTAGCAAACGTCGTAAAAACAATCCAACCAATCGGCTCAACAAACTTGCCGCACGAAGATAATGCTATACACTGAGAGGCTACGAGAATATATTTTGTAATCTCCAAAATAAGCACATGAAAGCAGAGCCGTACACAGGAGTTTTTTTTTTTTTTTTCGGGAAGTAAACGGCCAACCTTGGCAAATGGCGGTCGGTGTGAAAGCGTATACTTCATTATCACCCGAAAAGTTAAGGCATCAAATATTTTGAGAGGGGGGGGGGGCGGTCCAGAATTCTTTAAACCCCCTCGGTAGTTACGGCCCAGCCTGAAAGAAACTTCCGGCTCATATTTGTTTAAATTTGGTTATTTCCGTCAGAAAATGTGATAGAAAAGGAAATTTGTTGTTATGTGATAGCCTGTGACATCTTTTGAGCCGAAAAACGCTGGAGGCAGGGGAGTTTCTTTTCACGTTACAGACATCCCTGGGAAACTGCCAGTTCTTCACTGCATGGCTACACGACAACTACGCGATGCTGCAAAAAACGCAGCTTGGCTTAGAAATGGGCAGGTTCGATTTGCATTCACGGTTGGAGGCGAGTGCGGAAAATCGAGACTAATACAGGAAAACGATCACTTTCTGTTCTTATTTAGTGTCCGCAACGCCCCTAACCATGACACTGTAAAGTTGTTTGCTTTGCTTAAGTGTTAGTAGTGAGCAAAAATTAACGAAAACGCACTTGCGTAGCTCTCCTCTCTTTTTTGCCAGCGATGAACAGTAGAAATAATAAATGTGGGAGAAAATGCGCTTTGTACAGTTCTTTGTAAAGAAGTGTTTCTCCCTTCACCGTCTTGCTTGTACTCTGTGCGACCTTGGCATCGTCCGTAATTAAGGTCACGTGACATGAGGGCGTCTCCCATAGAGCCAAGCATGTGGGACAATTCCAAGTCGTCGACTAGGTTCCACTTGACATAAATGAGAAAGAAGTCCAGCTGCTGTATAAGAAAGAGAGAGAAATAAAAGCAGAGAAATGGACGTAGCGATTAACCACAGGAGATGCGGTCTGGGGCAGAGGCGGCCTGAACAAGCCAATTTCGACATCGAGCTTTCCATTGGCAGCGCACCGCAACTAGCGCAGTAGAGGCTCACATTGCAGTGCAAACACCGAAAATTGGACAACAGGAAAAACAGAAATAAAAAGACACCGGACACAACAACAACAAAAAAGCGTGTCCACCGGACAACACTCAAAATCCCGAATGCGCTGCCCGGAGGTCCTCTACTTCTTCCAGCGTATAAATCTTCATCCGCGCCCAAGCATGAAAGAGAGAGGAAATCTCGAGGTACCGTGGTGTCCACTGCCGAGATTCGTGAACTGGGTCAAGCCGCTACACAACCTCTGCTGCCGGCCGCCCAAGAATCGGTGCCGAAGAAGTTCGACCCAGTTTCCACGGGTCCGAACGCCGCCGACGCTTTCGGCTTCGAATAGCCTCACGCATAAGCTAAAACGGAAAGGGAAGTGGGATAGGGGAGAGCGATCGCAGAGCACAAATGTCCACTGGTGCCCACCTGTCCCCGCACTCGCTCCCTAGACAGCGTATATAGTCGTGGGTATCCTGGAAACTGTATATACCTGCACACGTCGCGAAGAGCAGTGAAAGTGAAGGAACAGTCCGAGACGGCGGGCCGTGAAGACGTGACACGTGTTCCAATGGCTCAGCGCACGGTCGACCTTGCGCGTGCATTGCATACGCTCAGGGAGCGCCGACGCTCTCGCTTGACTGCGTGCCAGCTTCATACTCCTCGGCACGGCATATTAAAAGCGAAAGTGGTTTGGGCGTCCGAGGACGGGGTATTGCTGAGCGCTATACATAAGAGATTCTCGCAGAATGCGAGGTAAGACGATCCTCCGCGCCCTCTCGCCTTGACGCACACACGTCCGTCATCGGAGAGCAATGTGACACGCACGCAGGTTTGCAAGAGTCAGGACGCGGTGAAGCGGAATGAGTAAGCAGAGACAAACACGGAAATGCACGTTTAAAAAACCGCCTGCTGGTAAGCAAAAATTATCGCCGCATATATATAGACTATAAAGTTCAAAAGGTACATGTCCGTGGTAAGCAGCTGCAACAATGAATGGCGTTTAGGCATGATTTCTTTAATTGGGGTTAGAAGCCTCTACAGCACCTTGTGGCTCGTTGTGCATGTGTGCGTGTAATGCATGACTGGTGCAGCGAGCTGGGGGGGGGGGGGGGGATAATTTTCTTCCCTTACCCATCCAACTGAGCCAATGAGGGTTGAGTTCCAATAAGTGTTTAACAGTTAGTGGAACTGTTACATCTATAATACGGGACACGAAACAGCGTTTCATGTTTTTAGCGCGCAAACTAACAAGGACGATAAAGCTACGCGGACAACACCACTGCGTCCGCATACGTTGTCGTCCTTGTCCGTTTGTGGGATAAAAAAGTGAAACATTAGTTACCAACACGCCCAATCAAGGGATCTTTTAGATAAAACAGCAGTCTTAGGCAGCATTTACACTGCATAAATTGTTCAGCAGCGAGGTTGAAGATATAGTAAGGCTTACATAGACTTTCGTGAAGTACAGCAATAGCTATATATAAATAACAAGAGCTTTTGGTTTCATGTGCCATCACTATCTATCTATCTATCTATCTATCTATCTATCTATCTATCTATCTATCTATCTATCTATCTATCTATCTATCTATCTATCTATCTATCTATCTATCTATCTATCTATCTATACTCGTTATTATTATTATTATTATTATTATTATTATTATTATTATTATTATTATTATTATTATTATTATTATTATTATTATTATTATTATTATTATTATTATTATTATTATTATTATTATTATTATATGGTAATACCTTGACAAGGCGTGTACACGGTCTTGACATTGACAAGTGATATTTCACTTCAGGGATGGAACCGCTAATTGGTTCACAAAACTTACCTAGTATTTGATAATAGTGATCAGTATGGGCTTATTCTAGCACAACGCCACACTATCATTTATTCAGCTTTCTATCTAGAAGCCGATTAGACGCAGGTTTTTTTTTTCAATCGCAGAAGTTTCACATTCATCCAAGCGCATTCAGTAAAAAAAAAGAAAAAAAGTGGGCAAACGAAAAGCGCACGTCGTGGTGGGAGATAGGACAAAGTAGTGTATACAACACATGAATAGCAAAGAAAAAACAATTATTACTCAATAGCGACGTTTATCGATATACGGGATGCCTGCGATTTTAAAGAGCCAAGTTGCGTTAAGCATCATTGCCTTTTTCATTCGTTCTTAGTTTTTTTTTTTTTTTAATCTCTATCTTCCTTACTCCATCTCGGTCATCCAGCCTTATCTGCTTCACTGTCAATCACGCACGCTACGCGCCCTAGCTGCCGCCACCTCAGGCGACGAGTCCAGACACGTATACGGCAGGTGTACAGATGTGTAGCGACGTGCGCTCTCTATCTGAACACACATCTGCGCGCGCATTGCCCGTATAATCCTCGCTATAGAAAGGCACGCGCTTTTGCGGTCGCGTAAATCGATCTGCAGCTGCCTGGCGATCCGCGGTCGTAAATGCATCCATCCTTCACGTAAAGAAAAAAACGAGGCCACAGCGTGCAGTAAGCGATATGCCTCTTAAAACACTGAGGTACACGAGGAACGCCAGACAAGATGTCAAATGGGGCGGCAAGTCCTTGTTTTTGGGGCACTGTAGCCTACGGCATCAACGAGAGCTCCAAACGCGCTTGGCACGCGTTCGATTTAAAAGCGAAAGCCACCTGGAACCGCACAATCCTGACTTTGCTCTCTTTCTGTCTTTACGTGTTCGAGAAGTTGGTCAGTGGGCGTCGTAGGTCAACTGGAGCCTAAGGTTCTTTAATAGAACGAAGCTTCTCAAGAGGCTTCGTTTTCGCAAGCAAAAAGAGGAGATGGTCGTCCGTGTACGAAGCACATGATCCGAGTGAGCAGGTGTGACCTGCCGGGGTAGCTTGGCAGACTGAGGCGTTGCTTTGATAAATGCTCTGGGAAACGAGTTCGATTCCAAATCACGGCGGCTGCATTTAGGTGGAAACGAACTCCCATAACATCCGTTCGCTTATATTTAGGCGCTTCTTTAGGAACCCGACGCTGTCAAAATTTACACGGTGTACCCCACAAGGGCGGGCCTCACGACAACATCACACTTTTTGAACGTATAAAACCGCAGAGATAATCTTCATTAACATACTGCATAGTTGTTGATGTACTACCCCCTATAGGCCTCAGTATTTTCAGCCTCACTGCTAACTCATTTGTGCAATGTATACCCGGCCTGCGAACGCTATTTTATCTGCCGTGTGATACGCGCAGCTCTTCCAATTACCGTTGAAGAGATGCGAGGATCCTCCTCGACAATGCTTCACAAGACGGAAGGAGTAAAAAGTTTTAACCATCACACCACCCGGGCTGCGCTATTCATATCACACACACACACACACACACACACACACACACACACACACACACACACACACACACACACACACACACACACACACACACACACACACACACACACACACACACACACACACACACGACGCTATAGAGGCGTCAAACATCATATAAAATCTCGCCTATACTTGTTCATCATGTCAAAAGTGACAGTAAGAGTCCACCTACTGCTTCCATGAGACTTCGAGCACGACGAGGTCATTGATTCAAGAAATCGAACTTCGAGACGGTGAAATGATTCAAATAACACGTGACGTTACAGCAACGAAGGTTGTCGCGAAGTCGGGCGAGCGCGGAGGGGCCAGCGCGTGTACGGGCGACGCCAACATTGTGAAAACTTTCTTTAAAAAAAAGTTGCGCAAGGCAACGCGCGTGCGGAACACCATGCCACGGGAAAGATCTCCTTTTGTCCGCAGCCTCCCATTTCGCCGTTGCGATCCACAGTTACACCATATGAATGGCTGCTCGCCGCCCGTTCCATAGCCCACACGCGCCGAGGCCATATATGAAATCATACGAGAACGGAAAAAAACTCAGCTGCGGTGGAGCAGGCAAAAGAAAGTATAAGGTAGCGAAAGCAGCGTCCAGGAAGGCACACGGAACCTACTTTCGAGGCAAATGCATTTCGGTGTGTATACGCGTTTCTTCCTTCCACGCGAGAAGCATGCATATATGAGCCAACGGCAAACGAGCGATTCTTTCCACACCAGGCAGCGGCCGCAAAAACCACGACGCTGCCGAGGAGTTCCCGCACAATGAGAATGAAAGAGGGCGCTGACGGCGCGCCGCTGTAGTCGGTATACCCGTAGTACTACGCTCAGCGGACGTCCTCCCATCGCAACGTTCCCCATTCAGGACACCCATCGCGAGGAACTTGAATCACCACCGAGGCTTTCAATTCTCAGCTCCTCGCTCTTTCTTTTTTTTTTTCCTTTCTCTCTTCTCCGTTTCATAACATTTCCCTTTTTTGTTTTCCTCAGCTCCTTCGTCTTCCCTAACTGAAGTTTGTAGGCCTAGCAAGGACAAAAAGGAAAGCCTGTTCACGCGAGCTGAATTCTGACGTCATAACGCGCGGTGCAAGGCGCCCGCTGCGGTGAAGCCGGTGTCTCACCGCGTGCCGCACCTTCCTTTGACTCGCCTGCCGTTGCAGGTAGCGGCAGGGATTCGCCGCATAGTGGAACAGTGCCGCATAGTGGAACAGTGCCGCATAGTGGAACAAAGACCTCTCGGGGTTCGCCTACCTGTCTGTATACTCGGCACTGCCAAACGGGTCCCATCAACACTGTATAATGTGCACCAGCGTTTGCGCGCCTGCGATTGCGAGAGGTACGTGAATAAGGTGTAACGGCGTTCGATTAGACCTAGAGTGAGCAAACGACTTCTTCTCTTCCTCTATATCTCCCTTACCGCCTCTCTTTTAAAGACTCACTATTCAGGTGGGTAGGGAAAAATCGTTAATAACCACATAAGTTATCGCGTTTTGTACAGCCTATTTGCAAGATGTTTCAGCGCGCGAACAAAGGAAAAAGGACAGGGTAGACAGAAAGAGTGCTGACTTCCAACTAACTTTATTTCACAGAGTGGCAAGAATATATACTGCTAAAAAAGGATGATAACAGAGCATGAAGGTAAAATGCACCCTAATCTACACATCAGTAACAAAACACGTGTGACAGGTCCTCTATTGCCTCAAAGCCGAGCTAGGTAATCACGTTCAGCCTGTGATAAAGCAATCGATGATGTGCTTACACATTTATCTCCTAGCAAGTGTATTTTTTCGGCTTCAATAATTTCTCGGGTTAGCTGATCCCTGTGCCTTGCCAATATGGAGCACTGATCAAAGAGAGGTGTGCACCCACAATTTCGGCAATGAATGCCAAGATGCCCTTGTACCACATTGTGCACATTGTTTCGGTGTTCTCGGAGGCGGTCATTTATGCACCTGCCGGTTTGCCCGACATAGATGCACCCACACGTCAGTGGAATCAAGTAAACGACTCCCACTGCGCATGGGACGTAGCGTGTCCTGTGCGCGACAGAGCACGAGGCAGAATTTGCACGAGGTGCATTGACCCGTTTGCAAAGCCTCTGCAATTTTTCCGGGGCAGAAAAAACCACAAAAACGTTGGCGTCTCGAGCAATCTTTTTTAACCTGTGTGATACGTCGTGCACGTAAGGCAGTACGACAGGCCGGCTCTTTTTGCCACTGTTTCGCTTATCCGGTTTGTCGCCTCGCTTCAAGACAGTGACCAGCTTTTCCGCCACCGAAACGAGAACATGCGCGGGGTAACCAGCTTTGGTGAGCCGCTCTACTTGTAGAGCAAAGCTGTGGTGTACCATGTGGGGGCATGACTTCTTTAAGGCATTGACAAGGCAGAGGTTAGCGATGCCCCGCTTGACCAATTTAGAGTGAGCTGAGCTGAAAGGCAGAAGAGGCTTGCCGCTCCTTGGCTCATACATCCAGCAAACATGTCGGGAGTCTAACAAAAGCTTCAAATCTAGAAACTTCAGGTTGTTATTAGTGGGTGATTCATGGGTTAGAACTAGTGGTTTCAGCCTATGTATGATCGAGCATTATGCGCTTAAGCGAAAGTCACAGCTACGGCCGTATTAGCGTAAAAAGAGTCCCCGACCTCTTATATTGTAGATATTCGAGTCTTAGAATACGCACCCCGTTGAAGGATGAAGATCGGCGTAAGCGGTTGACAAAGAAGATTGACACAACTAACTCAAACTTCACGAAGCGTGAGCAGTACGATTAAAACTTGAACACCCGAAACGTCACCACTTTGATGTTTATGGCAAATGAGTGAGTTTATCTAATTTTGATACAAGTGACTTGACCAGATAGTTTATTAGCATTGTTCGATCATTAAAGGACGTAGAAGGGGTGCTGATACACACAAGATACATCAATCGCCCATGTACGCATCCTTGAGATATTTTCAAGAGCTTATCGATATTTATAACTCGAGAAAACATTACGGGTGATATTGCAGCTCTACGTGCAGAAACACAACACGCGCCACCTCAATGGCCGTTCTGGAGCTCATTTACATATATTCGAATCGCTTTAATAATTTTTAAGACAGTCCTGTATATTGCACGACTTCATCGTATCTCTTCAAGTTGTTATCGAAACTTGAAAAAATCTAGACTGTTGACCCGAACGTCCTGGCGTCACGGCCCCGCCACGGTGGTCTGGTGGCTAAGGTACTCGGCTGCTGACCCGCAGGTCACGGGATCAAATCCCGGCTGTGGTGGCTGCATTTCCGATGGAGGCGTGAATGTTGTAGGCCCGTGTACTCAGATTTGGGTGCACGTTAAAGAACCCCAGGTGGTCAAAATTTCCGGAGTCCTCCACTACGGCGTCTCTCATAATCATATGGTGGTTTTGGGACGTTAAACCCCACAAATCAATCAAAATTAATCGTCCTGGCGTCACTGAAATGCCGGCCGCGGCGACAGCGCTTGCATAGGGACAAAATGCTAGGTGTCCGTGTGTTCGGCTTTGATGCACCCGATGGTCAAACATTTCCGGAGCCCTCCACTACACAGCATCCCTCATAATCCTATCGCGCGTTTGGGACGTGATACCCTAACAATTACTACAACACTTCAAACCCATTTGCGAGAACGCTTAAGAACGGTGAACTCTGGTTGGTACCGCAGCTCTGAGACAACGGTTGTACGAGAGCCGTTTTCCACGGCACAGTCACACTGGTTGAAACGTTCAACGGGGGAAAAGCTTATGAGCGAGGTGATCGTGACTCAGTTAGGAGCGGAGAGCACGAAGCCAGCCGTTGTCCGCACGAAGGCAACCCTTAGTCATCTGCGAAGAGCACTGACCCCCGCAGAGCAACAGACGGGCGCAAGCCGACGTGTGCAGACAATAAGCGGAGTCGCATACCTCTCTATCGTAGCGGGAAAAGAAAAGAAGCACGCAAATTGAAAGAAAAAGAAAGACGTTCGATCGGCTAATAGGGGGTGAAGTGTTCGCGAGCTCGTTCATACACGGCGCGCAGGTGAATGGGGAAGTCCCTCCACCGGGGAAGGGGCCACGTTGGCGACGACGGTGAGCTGCCGGTGGTTGTGCAAACTGAGAAAGGCTGTTCCCGACATGTGGCCCGGTGACGTCGAGTGTGCCGGGTGCCTGCCTCGTCGGCACTTCCTTGTGCAATCCCTTTACACTTTTTTTTTATCTTCACGACTCCTTCCCCATCGCTCCGGTGCTCGCGCCCGTCGTTCCAAAAGATCGTTGCACCTTCTCAAACCGGTCACCTTCTACACTTAAAGCGACGCTTACACTTTTTTTTTTAATGGATCGAAGAGTATGACGTGTCGAGCGTTGGCAGAAAGGAGCTGCGCCACTCCTCGCCTCTTTCCGAAACGCGCGGCTGCTCGAAGTCTTATGTAGATCGCGAAAGATTTCTTGCTTTCATTCTAAACGGGTGCCATACGCACCCAACATAACCGTTCTGGCCGCGATACCGCAGATATCGAGTTGAACGCGTTCTATTTGAATTTCGATAAGATCCTGTACCGCCTTTCTGTCGTGGTCGACGTGCAATGTGACGGGTCTCAGCCACACCATCCTTTTAGGGGCGAAGCTCCTTATAGCGACACTCGTTCGTCCCTCGTAGCCGTTGTAGTTTGTAACACGTAAAACATTTTGACCTCCAAGGTGGTGCCGGTGAGAGATTTCTTCTGCGCGTTGTTCGACAATAAACAATAGTGCTCAATGTACATGCCAATGGCTGCTAAGGGGGAATGAGACAGGAGCATTCGGCTTTTAATTAACGCGCACGCTGCGATCACCATTAGCAGCCATTGGGATGTACATTGAGTACCATCTGACAGGAAGAGGTTGCTACGTTATACACGCTGGGCGTAACCTCCTTGGTTTTAGAATGGTTTAGCGAGCGTTGGGCCGCAGTGCCATGAATACAGTGAACTAGTATATGCCATGAACTCGAGGTGGTTAAAGGTGGGAAGTAAACCCGAAGCGCAAGCCGTAAGAAAGTGTGCGTGTGCCACCTCTCGTCTAGTCCTTGGAATGTCCGCTAAATGGCGGTGCTTCTATATGGTGAATATATGATGAAAAGATGCGAGATGGTGGTACTTGGAGTGTTGACTAGATGGACGAACGCACACACAGACAGATGCATGGATGGACGCATGAACGGACACAGGGGCGGAAACATGGATGACCGCAGGGACGGACGCACGAACAGACGCACGCACGGAAGGGCGGATGGACGCATGGACGGTCACACAGACGGACGCATGGACGGACGGAAGCAAGGACCAATGGACGGATGAATCCTTCGCCCCACTCTCCATCATTCACTCAGTGGATATGCTGCCATTTTTTTTATCTTTACCTATTTTGATTGACAGCTCATTTTTTTTTTCTTTTTCAGTGTGCATTTCAGGGACTGGGGTTGTCGCATGCTGTCGTCGCTGCAGACGTAGCACGGGCAATGCCACGTTTGAAAAATGGTAAATAATACAAAGCAAGCGAGGAATAGAAAGAGAGAGAAAGAAGGGGAGAAATTCGTAGGAATAAAGAGAAAGAATGCAGCAGAAAGTGTAAAAGAAAAAAAGGAAAGAAAAATAGCGGATCATAGAAGAAGAAAACACCAGAGAAACGAAGAAGGCTTCCCAACTGCGCGCTTGCGTCAGGGTTCAGCTTACTAGCGCAAAGCTACGTTAATTTTCCATAGGCGAATGCACCCTCTCCCGCCTGCGCCAAGTTAAATGAACGTGGAGTCTTCAAGCCGTTTTGCGGAATATCGAACTTTTCGTTACCTGACCCAACATATCGGTGTGAAATTGTATTATTGGCTTGTCGTGCAAAAGTAGCGATGGCTTTGATTGTAAACCACCCGAGGGACTGGTCCAATAGAGAGAGGGCCCCAAAACAAAAGGTCATCTGTGTACCACGGGAATCTGGCCAAGCAGAACGTAAGGGAGGATTACATGGACACACAGTATGCAGAACTACAGTAGGGACGGGCAATGACTGTATTGGAGTGCACGTTAGAGAATTTCAGGTAGTCGAAATTTCCGGAGCCCTCTACTATACGGCGTCTCTCATATTCAGATGGCTGGTTCTTTTGGGACGTTAAACCCCACATATCGCCATCATCAGAAATTACTGTAGGATAAAAAAAAGGCTCAATTTAAGGTATCTTCGCACTAGTGGTGGCAAGCCTGAAGGAAGCACGCAGTTGGTGGGCTTTTTTTATCTCGTTATTTTTCTCTCTCTTTCTTCCTCTCATTTTTCTGTAGTTTATGTGTATCTCCTTTTTTGTTTCTGGTTATTGGTATTTTTGTTTCCTTTCTATATGTTCTTCTTCTTTCTCCCTCTTTATACATCTTCTTCTCTGGATCTCTACTTGTAGCTTCGCTTTTCTTTCTGTCCCTTTTCTGTCTCTCTCTCTTTCATTATAATTGATTCTCTTCCTTTCTCATTCCAAATGTCTTCCTTTCCTTTCTCTCCATTTCTCTTTCTCTTTCGATCTATCTCTTCCTTTCTCCATACTCTTTATTTCACGCATCAGAGTTATCGCATCCCACACCGGAAAAATTGGCGCACGTGCCTTGGGAATGAAGCTGAAGATGAAGGAGGCCGATCATGATGATGGTGGTTCTCGGGTTACTCCGCACGGCCTAACAAACGCCAATCACAGTGCCAAATCATACTCCGCATTCTTCAATATGATGTCACTTTATGTGTTCGTGTGGATGTATTTAAACTTGCTTTTTGTTCCGGAAAAGGAGCTCTCACGAACAACGAGAAACATTTGAAACAGCCGAGATTATTTTTAATGAAAACTGTGCTATACCACGCGTATTATGCTTTTCCATAAAATAATAAGTCAGAAAGGCTTGAGCATGCGGCGCTGAAAACGAACTAAAGGGGGAAAAAAAGCTTCGTCAAGGTATAGACAATAAAACGGCATGCATAGCGTAAATTAAAGTTAAGATTTTTCCACAACTACATAGTATATATAATCTGATGTAATTGCCTAACGATTATTACACAATGTTAATACGATGTCCAACATATCCCTCTAATGAAAAAATTGAGCCGATGGGACTGCAGAGCACGTTCCATACCCAAAATATGGGAGCACGACAAATTCCATCGTTGGAAGAAAATGAAATATTGTTACGTAGAGCGGTCACCTGAGGCACCGCCATCATAATCGACGGAGAGTGGGAAGTGACAGGGGTTAATCCCCTCTTTACCCACCTCGCCCGGAGAAAACTGCCGAACTTTAAATAAAGTTCGTTCATTCATTCATTCGTAATGAAAGTGAGATCAAACATATCACATGAGTTCTCGAAGTGCACACGCCTGGCCTGACAGCCTATATGTTCACCAGTATCCATAGTGTGCGATATCCTGTGTGCGTGCACTGTTCAATATCTCCTCGTTTTCATTCGCGCAGTAAAGGATGGCAAACCGGATATGTACATCTATTTGATCTCCAAGCATTTCCAATCATTGTTTCCCTCCACCCCTTCTCTCTCCTTTTAATTAGGCCTTTCTTCCTCCGCTCTTATCCTGTCTTTTCCAGTGCTTGTGGATGGACACTGACCCCGAGTAGAGTATCACCGTGACTTCTCTCTACGAGAAGATGAGCTTTCTTTCATTTTTCGTTCATTTTTATGCCAAAGTAACTATTGCATACTTAGCGGTACAACTATTCGTAGTATTATAAGTACTTCGGAGCACAGTATACGGACGTTCATTTTATTAATTAGCGGACCATCACTGCAAATACCCTGCGCTACCATCGAGCTAAGCAAAACGTGTTTATTGCCATGAAATTCGCATAGGTGTACCACTCGCCAAGTCATGTATGGTTGTCCTTGCGATTTCATGCAGCGTGCAGCTGCCTGAAACGCCACACCGAGTAACATCACGGCGAAACCAAGGCTTTTGTAGCCGCATGGCTCGAAAGGCGATACTATTCCGTAGCAAGGAAACAGGTGAACATCCTGTAACGTTTCCTGCACTTTGTTATAGCTCGGCGTATGACCTGACCACGTAGCCACATACGAGGACCGCAGCAATTCGAATCCCATAAGAGTACCACGCACGAAAGCCGCCGCGAATTCATCTCTCTCTCTCTCTCTCTCTCTCTCTCTCTCTCTCTCTCTCTCTCTCTCTCTCTCTCTCTCCTGTGGCGTGCAGAGCGGAACGATTTCCACGAGCTCTCGCACTCGGGTTCACTCATCTGTGCGTAAGCCGGCCGTGGAGCGAAAGGATTAACGGGCTATCCGCACTCGACGCGCTGACCGCTCCAGCCGTTCGTAGCCGTGACCTTCTGGCCGACGACACAACAGGGGCGTCGCGTCGGCATCGTCCGTTTCGTATCCTGTCCTACAAAAAGCCGCATATGTCTTGCATAGAGGTGTCGTGGTTGCGTATAAATCATAGCCGCGCGGTATTCGGAAGCCCCAACAGGGGGAGACACTGCAGCGGCAAGGGTTAAAAACGGCGTTCGCCGCGAGAAGGTCGCTTCTTCTGGGGCACTTCCTTTTTGACAGCTTGAGGGTACACAACAGCGACAACTACAATAAGGACGACAACAACACTCTTCTTCGTGGATGGCGACTCATTAGCAAAAGCGGTCGCCGAGTCGCCCTGAATGGGTCCCGAAAAGGCGGCAAATAAATCAGGTCACCACCGTGCTGTCCGTCCATATGGCACGCCGCGTACGAAGGCCGATCCGGTAACCCCGTGACCGCCGCCTCACTGCAGGGGGCGTCGTAGCGCCATTGTGCGTCGCCAGCGCGGGAAAGTTTCTGGGCGTTTCGCGGGAATGCCTTCGACCGCGAGCTGGGGAGTCTTAAAAGTATTTATCGCCGTTAACCTGAATTAACAGAAAGCGTAACGCATCTCACCACGAGATGTGTGATGTTGAGAGATGAGGGCCAGCCCACGTGTGTTTCTGACTTGAATGTTGGTAGGGGACATTTTTAGCAGACTGAGGATACTGCTTACAGTCGCTACATTTGCCCAAGCGTTTGAAATTGATACATCGCGTACGAAGAGAACACGATAAAGTCGTGTTCAAAAACTACGCTACAAAATCTATTGTTTGGGATGTTCTAGTACACAGCGTATAAGAACAGTCTCGTTAAACCAAGCGTATTCCGTACCGATCGACGCACTCGTGATGATGATGACGATGAAGTTTTCAGTACCGCTTTTATGACCGCACATTTAAGAATGAGCACGAAAGCATCATTGTCATTTTTTATTCATTTAATTATTCTGACAAAAATATTTAGTGGCTTATTTTTTCCATGTAAACAGAAACGTTCAAAAATTATTGTACTATTCACAGAAAGGTCGCAACAGTAAATAATGCACAATTATGAAGGCTGCGAACTATTGATTATCATTAACCCAAGAGCTCCTTCTGTTCGAGGAGAGTCAGACCCATAGTGATAATCAGTTTGCACGTGAATTTTAGACGGAACATGAAGGTAAATGATCGAACATCAGTCGCTGTACGAATGCATAAGGTATATATGGATTGAAGCTATGATACTCCTAAGTGAAATGTCTTAGAGCCGACCATGAAGATCTGCACACAAAATGTAGACGTGGAGACGCTCTTTGCGGAGAATTACAGCACCAGAAGTTATGTGCGCAGCCTTAGCTCATCAGCCGATCTCAAGCGTTATGCTATATCCACAGTTAATACAGCACAACTCAATTTCGAGCATTCAATCATAAATTCGGGCGCAGGTGTTCAATAGCGCAGCTTCATTCCAAATTCCTCGAGCGGCCTTTTGAGACCATCCGGCACGTTGAAAGACGTGCTTTCATTGAACACTGTGAATTCCGACTGGTACAGGGTTGGAAAGAAGCAAGTTTAGTCTGTGATATGTGTCGTGTCCATTTAGCGTTCCGAAATCCCATAGTTACCTAATACAACGACGGGACTTGAGGCGACTATATTAATGAACGCTTATTTTCAAATATTCGGTAAAGAAATTTCAGCGCGACTTTGACAGGAAACTAACCAGTAGCGCCAAAGTGTTAACCCCTTACGACTGCAGGCAGGTGTGCTGTTCTGAACTTTGTCGAATTCCGCCACGTTAAATTTCGCTACTAGTCAACGTTTACTGGCTCAAAGGGTCACTAAGGCCTCTTTGATTGGCCTGAAATTTCGTCATTACGAAATTTGACAATATTGCGGAATTCAACAGGGTCCCGAATAGTACGCCAGTTTACCTGAATGTGGCGCATGCATTCAAGCCGACAGATTGCATATACGACAGAAGGCAGCGGGACTGTTTTTGCGACACCCCTTTTTTTTCTGAAACACGTGCATGCACGCTCCATCCTGTCCGAAACGTCATCGACGGGGGAGTCTTTCTACTGCCGGGGCTCAACAAATGTCGCAGTAAAAAGCGTCCGTGGTGCCGAGGCGATCCGCCGACGCGGCCGGCGGTCAACGCGGACCACACTGACCGGATGCCCTGGAAGCCCGTTTACGTGATTTACGTGCCACCTCTTCGGTGCCGCCACCGCTGCACACGAGGAAAGATGCTCGGAAAAAAGGGGAGGAGGGGGTCTATTCTGAACGGCATTGCGCTTCAGGGAGAAATCAGCTACGCCACGAAGTATTTACGGCCGACGCTTGACCAATGAGAAGGCGCTTCCGCTCCGCACCTTTGAAGCCGTCTCGGCATCGCGCGGCGAACGTGCAATGGCACCCTATACCGCGGTCGATGGGCGACCACAAATCGGCCTCTTCTCGGACACCAAGGGGCGAGATTCACTAAAGGGTGCCTTCAGAGAAGCGGAAGAAGCCCGAGGAGGCGAGGTTTCGCTCTTCCGCTTTGAACATATGGTCCCAGTGCCGACCGGAGGTGGACTAGAGAGGCCACCGCGGCGGACAATGGAAACGCGAGAGGCGAGAATTGGACAACTGGGCGGGAACGGCGGCTTGATCTTCGACGAGGGGGTTTTTCCTTGGCACGGGACGAATGTGATAAGCGGTCGGAGGCTCGACTATAGACCAGGCGGTGTTTGACCTAAACAGCTTGTTATATGTACAGACTGCTACTAGCGGGAAACTGGAGCCGAATTCACAGCGATGACAGTGGGACATGGCCACATTGTTCTCGAACTCCAGTGAAAACGAAGAGAAAGACGCGGATCCAGGGAAAGAAATTGAAAACCAGTGGGTGGCCCTGCTGGTGACTCAAGACCCTGACAACTTTAGCTACGATTGGTGAACACAGCTCGGGGAGAGGCAGCGAGTCATCACTACTTGAACTGAGGAAGCCACTCACCTTGGTTGAAGTAGAAAGAACCTGGACAGAAATAATGTTCATTTCTCTTTCATCTCCGGCAGCTGCTTCGTAGCAATATTCTCTTAGCAAAATTCTTAGCGTAAAACGTCTTTGTGAGAATGGGCACTGGAAAAATTTCTCACATCAAGACCAGGAGTATTCAGGAAGTAGCTGGTCCTGTCGCGCCGGTGAATTCGGTTCCCTTCCAAATGCGCACCACCACTATCACTTTAAAAAGACAAACTCAACTCACAGCACCGTCGAAACATCGCAAGGTTTCGTTGTCGCAACAGTTTACATCTCATCAGGAAACTCGCGGACTGATGTCATGAACTTCTCGTTGCACATTCTCGCTGCACACAACTTCAACGTTAATGAACTGCGACGTGAAAACTAGCGGCTTGCCCCGCCGCGGTGGTCTAGTGGCTAAGGTACTCGGCTGCTGACCCGCAGGTCGCGGGATCGAATCCCGGCTGCGGCGGCTGCATTTCCAGTGGAGGCGGAAATGTTGTAAGCCCGTGTGCTCAGATTTAGGTGCACGTTAAAAAAACCCCAAGTGGTCTAAATTTCCGGAGCCCTCCACTACGGCGTCTCTTATAATCATATGGTGGTTTCGGGACGTTGAACTCCACAAATCAATCAAAACTAGAGGCTTGTCACGTTTCTCGATGTCGAACTTGGCATTCGCCTCCTGTGTGGCGTAACGCAGTCAACTATTGGCAACACCTGTTTAAATATTGTGGTTATTGCATAACTGTCAATTCAAGCACAATCGACCATGTTCGCTGCATTTCGTATGGTTTCTAAATCTCCTAGCCTTACTCGTATAACAGCCCGATGTGTTGCTATCGCATTCATTGCTTCGGCCTTGTGCCTAAAAGAAAGAGAGAGAATAAAATGAGGGAGAGGCAGGGAGGTTAACCAGAAATAGGAGTATCCGAATTGCTACCCTGCACTAAGAGAAGGGAAAATGGTGAATAAAGATGGGAGAGACAGCGAAGAGTGAAGTAGACGCGCGAAAGAGAAAACAAAAAAATGAGCTGGTGTGCTATAGCCTATTCAATAGGCTACTAAAACGCAAAAAGTTCAACAAGGCCTTCACTGATTTTCTGTGCAAGGACAGATTATGTCGCCTTTCAAGCACTGACTGTTCTGACAAGGGTCTCTCGTCAAGACGAGCTAACGCAGCAGCAAGCTGCCGTCTTTGCACGCTGTAACGAGGGCAGTGACAGAAAACGTGCTCTATCGTTTCATCACTGCCGCAATGGTGGCAAGCAGCACTGTCTTCCATGCCGATTCGGAAGGCGTAAGCTTTGGTGAAAGCGACACCAAGCCAAAGTCAGCAAAGCACCGTTGTCTCAAGTCGAGATAGTCCGGACGGAGGAAAACTGTGGCCTAAGTTTAGGGGCGAAGCTCTTTATGGTATAGGGCGATCCTGCGTCCTTCCGGCGGCGTAGCCAGTTCAGCACAGACAGACAGACAGACAGACAGACAGACAGACAGACAGACAGACAGACAGACAGACAGACAGACAGACAGACAGACAGACAGACAGGCAGGCAGGCAGACGGACAGACGGACGGGCGGACAGACAGACAGACAGACAGACAGACAGACAGACAGACAGACAGACAGACAGACAGACAGACAGACAGACAGACAGACAGACAGACGGACGGACGGACGGACAGACAGACAGACAGACAGACAGACAGACAGACAGACGGACGGACGGACGGACGGACGGACGGACAGACGGACGGACGGACGGACGGACGGACGGGCGGGCGGGCGAACGGCCGCTTCACCCCACTCATCATCATTGACTTCACGGATAGGATCACTGCAATTCGTTGCGACATATCCAGCATTTCACACTTTTCAAATGAAGGCTTCCAGCAATTTCTTTTATCGTATTGTATCCTCGCTGGAATAGGCGAGACAGCAAAAGCAGCTCATACAGAGCACTGATAGCGCTGTACGAACTTCAGTTCATCCGTTTTATCTATCGCGAGATATGATACGTACCAGATGAGGGGTTTCTATATCGAAGCGGATATAGTGGCGTAAGTTCAGAGAGGGTAGGGAGCGCTCACAGCTTATCTCTTCAATCACTTACACTCCTGCTGTCCACTTGACGTCTCTGAGGCGCACTCTGCCTGCTGCGGTCTTCTCACAAATATTACGCGTGGTTCAGTCACCGCAGGTGCAATCATATAGTCTGGTTGAAGGATAAATGAGATTTCCACGTGGAGGCAATGCCAGTGTACGCCCGAATTAGATTCTGACAGAGATACGACGGAGGGGTGGTATGCCTTCTGCGGTGTTATCAGATACCGAGCGAATTCGGGGTTACGAACGTGAATCTGCGAAGCGATTGGAGTTCGATTAGAAGAGCTGCATCATTAAAAAGGAAAAGAGAACAGGGCATGGCGCTCCTACAGAGCAAACTCACTGATTCGCGAGACTCCATAACGTCTTTACTGAGCGTCTATTTGGTTTGTCTCATGCATGCTGTATCCCCGCCATCTTTTGTTTCTTTTTTCGTGGCCAGAATAGGATGTTGTTGAAGGGAACTGTACGGCGCGCGGCGTCTATCAGGACCGTTTCCTTCCATAACAGAGTTCAAGGACTGCACTCTCGTATATTGACACCACGAGCCTTATAGGACTGCGTGGATGAGCACTGATATGTATCTCTACAACGGTGACGACCTTGAGTTAGGTCGATCGCGCCGATAAGGGAATGCGGGTGCAATAATAGATCGCGCGCGCCTCTGTATTTCATTTCACGAATAAGGAGGAATGGAATTGCAATAAGACGACATCGCGGAGGAAAGAACTTGGTACTGTGGAAAGGCGTAAACATGGGGTTTCCAGACACAGCGGAATCGTGTTGTTGATCTGTTGCTATAAGAAAAAAAGGTGTCTTTTGAGCGTCAGAGTACCTCGATAACATAAGTATTCTTTGAAATTTTTGCAAAGAGGATTACATTGCGGATGGAAACAGTGAAAAACCGAGATGCGAAAGGCAGATGGGTTAAACAGAGAAACTTCTACGTCGGGATACCTGTACGACTTTCCTTCTGGGGATGATAGTTAGTGCGCAAAGTATGTACGGAATAATTTCTACGCATGAATAGCTAAAGGTACGCGACAGCAACTGCATCGTTTTGTAAACTAATATTAATGTTCTTGGTTTTATGTTCGATGACCACGATATGAGTATGAGGCTTTAACGTGCACCCACGACGTTATTTAACGTGCGTTATTTAACGTGCACCCACGACGCACGATACACGGGCTTCTACCCTTTCGCCTCATCGATATGGACTGCCGAAGCCAGGATTAAATACGCGACCTTAAAATCAGCAGCAGAGCACCATATTCACTGTGCTACCGAGGCGTATCGATAATATAAACTGGAGATGCCTTAAGAAGAATAAGATTCCTGTTTCTCGGAGACAGTTTAATGAGCGGATACAGTCCCAGGGTACAATTATTTCGGTTTAGTGTGTTCCAGTTGCGTAGTTATAAATTTCTTTCAAGGGGGGCAAGGTTATTTATATCTTATGTATGCTCATGCATATGTTTGTGTATGGGCATGTACGTAGACATATGCTAAATTGAAACACTTGAGGGGGGGGGGGGAGAATTGGACCGTCTTCCCCATCCCCCGAGCTACTATTGTGTTCCATATATGCGCCTCTCGATCGAGACGGATGCTGCAAGGAACTCTTGGTTCGTCAAGAACTTCAATAAAAAAAAGCGTTTAAGATTTTTGTGCCTGCTCTAAAATGCAAGAGAAAAAGACGGCGTGACATATTTCATTAGAATAATAGATCAACAAGCGTTAGCCATCAGAGTCTCAAGAGCTCTTTAGGGGGGCGGGAATCAGACGTTGCTTCAATGGCTTGTTGACATTCTCTTCTATTTTCAGCAACCTTGCCTAAGAATTGATTTCATATGGTTTATATAAAAAGTTCAAGATCGACTATGAAGGCAAGCTACGAATTTATCACCTTAGAAACTTCACAAACTAATGCCGAGTTTCTTTAGACGCGCGGCATGTCCACATAAAAACTTCGTGCAGGGCTGGATCACAGCAGTGCTGGTGCGCAGTTGGGCCTGGCTTGGCTATGTGTTTTACCTTATTCTTTCTCACTTCCCCAACCCCTCGCTATAGTATAGTATAGTATAGTATAGTATAGTATAGTATAGTATAGTATAGTATAGTATAGTATAGTATAGTATAGTAGACATGGCTATGTTTGCTATGTTTTTTTCTATCTGCTTTTGTGTCTGGGTCTTTCTCTCTTTCCCTCTGACCATTTCTTTTTCTCTATACACATCCTCAAACCTCAACTCCAACAGCTCTGCTGTAACAAACTAAGTCTGCGTCGAGTCTATAGACTGCCTATCATAAACTCTGAAAAAATTGACTTCCACGGGGTCTGTATACGCTGTCACTCGGTCTAAGTCGCAGCAGCTTTTCCACAACAGTCCAACTCCGCCCAACCTGATTACAATTCAGGAACGCCTGACGTCGTTTGCTGTTATCAGCGAGCCGCCGTGGCAGACGGCTGTGTCCGCTGCGGAGCACGGCACCTCGCCCCGCTTATCGCCGTACTAAATCTCTCCCGTGGCTCTCAGTCTGAGTTGACGGAAAGCCACTGCTCCCCTTTCGAAGTCAGTATTCGGAATGCGCAGCCTGCAGTGGAAGTAAACCGTGAGGTCGATCCACTCCCACAAATCATTTTATTCTTGTTTAGAAATACTTCACCGGTCGCGCGCCGGTATAAACGGCCTTGACCTTTGACCTTCCCGTTGTTTGTAAGCGGTGACTCCTGTTTACGCTGTTCCCTCAGCGGAGAGAGCGAGGCGAGGTTGTTTATGCGGTGCGATACCACCTATAGCCTTTGACACTGGTCAACCATCGATCGATAGCATCGACCGCGCCGATCGAGAAATACGCCTTTGCTCGGTCGATTCGAAAAGGTCTTCGATTTGTGAGCCATCTGTCGACGCTGCGCCGCGCAGCGGTCGTATACGCAATGGTGACGTTCGTCGATTGTGTCGCGCTTTTGCGCTTCTGTATCATTCCAGTGTTTTTCATTTAACACCTTGCGTAAACACTGTGTATATATCTGATGCGGTTGCTTTTAATGAATGTGTTATTTTCTGGAAACACACTGTCTGGTTATTTTTTGTGTAGTTGTTTATTATTCTCTCACCGCGCCAAGCACAGCGTAGCAACCCTCCGTTTGTAAAATTGAAGAGGCTTATTTCTTTGTGCTCGTGACGCTATAAAAGTGAATGACATACTTTAGCGTTATTTCTTTCTTTTGTAGCTGCTAATTTACGAAAATATGACTAGTGTTTAATATAAGTGGAATGTTTTCACACACAAACACACACACATCATCATCATCATCATCATCATAATTATCAGCCTGACCACGCCCACTGAAGGGTAAAGGCCTCTACCATGATCCGCCGATCAACCCAATCTTGTGCTCTCAGCTGCCACGTTATACCTGCGAACTTTTTAATCTCATCGGCCCACTTAATTTTCTGTCTCCCCTTCGTGCATTTGCCTTCTCTAAAATCTACTCAGTTACCCTTAATGACCAGCGGTTATCCTGCCCACGTGCTAGGTGCCCGGCCCTTGTGCATTTCTTCTTCTTGATTTCAACTATGATATCCTTAATCCCGGTTTGTTCCCTGGCCCACTCTGCTGTCTTTTTGTTTCTTAATGTTAATTCTATCATTTTCCTTTCCATCGCTCGCTGCGTGGGCCCCACTTTAAGCTGAACGCTCTTCGTAAGCCTCCAAGTTTCTGCCTTGTTGGTAAGTTCTGACAAGATGCAGCTGTTATATACCTTCCTCTCGAGGGCCAGTGGCAGATTACCATTCATGATTTGAGAATGCTTATATCTTTGATAGCGGCTTGCTTGAACTGCGAATCGCGCAACAAAATGATGTACCTCGGCGTAACTCGACTATTCCCTAATTTCTATAATGTCTCTTGGTTTAAATTCACTCATCACACTCTTCTTTTTTATTATTATTAACAGACCACACAGAAAAAAAAAATATTGGCTTTCATTGCGATTTTAGTAAGTCATTGGATAGCTTTGGGCAGTATTTCGACGGCAGAAAAAAAATGCATCAAATAGTCAAGCCCTATCGAGATGTTTACATAGCGCAAACGAAACGAAGACAGCGGAAACGACTCAACATAACGCCTGTGTTGTGTCCTCTCCTTCATTTCATAAAACTTTTAGCGTACAGGCTACAAAAACGTTTCTCTTGACTCAGGGATATGCCAGCAATAAGCCTTATAGCTGTTTCCTTGCCGTATGAGAAAAAAAAAATACATGCCATCGACTACACGACGAACGACGCATGCATACGCAGTATAGTGATTTAGTCTTACTCGTCCGTCCCGGTTTCCCGCTATGTGCAACCGTTTCATTTTTTTTTTCTCACGGAAGACGACCGCAGGGACGTTAGCAAGGGTGAACGGGTTACACGTAACCGAAACTTTCGTTCTGGGCCAAGAAAACGGGTCTCTGGTCTCACTAGTGGCGCCGGTTTTCTAAAATAAAATTAAAAACGTGATAAACACGCAAACAAAAAAAAAAAGTGAACTTCCCTCAACGTAGAAAAGAAGGGGCGGGGGGGGGGGGGCTAGACGAGAGGCGTGTTATGAAAACGTATAGCAACGTATACTCTGAACCGACTTCGACTGCGTATACCAGATAAATGGGGTGGGGGGGGGGGGGAGGGTGTGAGACAGTGCGCGGAAGTGGGAACGTTTGACAATGAAAGAAACCGCCGAGCGCGACCGATTTCTCTGCCTGCATGCAGCGAGCGGCGAGTTTATGCAACGAGGCGAGTGGCGTTCAATGGACGCTATTAACCGTCTCTTCGCTTTCATCCCGACCTCTTCCGTCTCAACTTCATTGGCCACTTGTTCGAACAAGAGTGGATAAGTGGGGAGGCGGCACGCGGAAACGTGTGACACGGTTGTGCAACCTGCGCCGGCTCCTTCGCACTGCATGCGAGCTCGCGTATATAGAGAGCCTTTCCGGAAACAGAGGCGGAAGATATAGTGTCCACGCTTAGCGCATTGTGGTAAAAGAGCGTTAAATGCGGTGGCTTTGGGTAACCTGTCCTATAAGTCCGTGCGTTGATTCATCTTCATTTTATTACCTTTTTTTTCGAACTCCCGCTCTTGTGGGTTGTTTATCGGCAGTGGTATTTGCCGTAACGTTCGCTGTAGAATGTTTTATGTGTTGAAGGAGCGGATGCTCACGTAGTCGAGAGTTCGACGGAATGCCGTCTGGTCAGGTAAAGGCATTGTTGAAAAAACAGGTCACTGACCAATGTCAAATAAAAACAAAGACGTTTCGGGATCCGTACGGATCCCTTGTTCACAATCTTGTGAACAAGATTGTGAACAAGATTGTGAACAAGATTGTGAACAAGGGATCCGTACGGATCCCGAAACGTCTTTGTTTTTATTTGACATTGGTCAGTGACCTGTTTTTTCAACAATGTGTTGAAGGAGTGGAATGTAATGGACGGGCCATCGTAATATGCCTGTGGAATGTGGCGTATAATGCAGTGCTGGCGGTAATGCGTTAGAAGTAACGCCTTTACCGGTAACACGTTACGTTTTTTTTTTTGTTAACTTTGTAACGTACTCATTACAATTTTAGAACTGTAACCGGTAACGTACTTACGTTACATTTGTTTTTCGGTAACGTTTGCTGTCACGTTACTCGCTACTTTTTAATCTTGTAGGTGTAATTTTCTCAGAGTTCAACCGATGAATTTTTCTGTCTCAGTGTCGGACAGCTGTCCGCCTGCAGGCTTTGACAAAGAAAGCGGGGGTGGAATCGCCTTTTCTTTCTTTGTTTTTCGTTTTGTATAGAAATTGCGGATAGAAATTCCCGAAACGCGCCGATTCCGTGTGTGGAGATTTAGGCCATCGCCACACAAAGCTTGGAAAAGTTCGGAACCGCAGACTTGGAGCACAATTTATAGGAGGCTTTTTGTGGAATCCTGGCCCATCAAGAAGGAGACAGCCGGTAATTTAAGACGTCTGTAGGTGCACCCTACCGATGGAGCCTGCCTAAACGCGATTCCGAATATCATGGACAATAGGCGTGCCCCCTTGGCAGCAACAAAACCTTTAAAACAAATGCGAGTGAGGCGCGAAACGTGGAATTTATTCTTGTGAGAAACGAAACTTTTTTTTTCTCCCTACCCTTTGTTTCAACATCGACAAAAGCCCGTTAATATCGGTGTCACACTCACACTACGGCTAACAACAGTTACAATCAGCTACACGGCAGACATAACCACAGTTACTCTCCTCACCGCTGTTATCGCAAACCAAGGGCATAGGCAGAATTTTTTTTCAAAGGGTGGAGGATGGTGCGGCGCTTATATATGAAGTATAGGCTGGGTAGGTAAAATGGCAAATGGCCATTTCGCGCTATGTATTCCATGGGGAAAAATTAGGGGGATATGATGGGGGGGGGGGGGAAGAGGGGGGCACGGATTTGATGTGCATATGGCTACGCCACTGTCGCTAACGGGTGAATATTCCACGAGACATTGACACAAATTCGAAAAATAATATTTTAGATATCTGTGAATATTTTATGAATAGCCCCAGTACTATAGCTAGACAAGGAACTCCGTTTTCTTTTCAACCATACAATTTACGAGGCAAAGAAATATCGAACGCATTCTACACAAAGGGCCTAATTTCGGCACCAGTCGTTCTCGAAAGTTCATAATAATGTAACACACAAATATTGCGGTTACAAAGAAGACATATATATATATATATATATATATATATATATATATATATATATATATATATATATATATATATATATATATATATATATATATATATATATATACCACAAGGAGTCAAGGAAAATTGTTTGAAACTTGTAGAGTGAAGAAAATTATTTTTGAAAAAATATCTAAATATGGGAGATTGTATTCAACTTGCTATAAAATAGATGCTGCAACGTTAATAAGACAGTTTTGCTTCTTTCTCTTCCCAACGGCAGCTACGTTACGTAGCTACGTTTTGGTTATGAAACTCCTGAGCCTGCGAGGCTATTCTTGAACACGCTCACATAAACCCTCGCAAATTTTTGCGGTAATTATAATAACAAGCTGAAGTGAGTGAGAAATGTTTATGTACAAATGTATTTTTCCGTGACTAGGCCCCAAAGCATTTCTATAGTGCGCCTTCCGAATGGGCCATTTCTGCATTGGTCGTCCGTGCATTCGAGCCGGCGTCGATGAGGCACGCACCATGAATTTTGGTGGCCCAAACGAGACGAAAGGAACGAACTAAGAGACATTAGGTGTCACAAAAGTGCCAATGTACCCCCTACCCTTGAAAAAAAGCGCCAATATAGGCCTCCGCGATTGCCTATATACTGGCGCGCGGCTGGTAATTTCAGAGGCCAGTTGCGACTTCGACGATCTCCACTAGAGGGGCTCTTCAGACCCGGAGAAGGCCTATTAGTGTAAGTTTCTTGAGAGTTCGGCGATGTTTTCTTTGGGGCTAGCGTGGATGACTGAAGCACATATTGCGTATAATGTCGCATTGAGAAAAACGGCTTCAACCACGTGCCACGGAGTCACGAGCCATCACGTGTTCTACAAGCAGCTTTAGGCCCTTATATAACGGTTGCTAATGTGCGGTACATTTGTACAAATGATGCTCGTTAAATGAGCGCATTGAATATAATTCTTGTTGGGGTTAGACGTTTTCATTGATTGATTGATTGGTTGATTGATTTATTTATTTATTGATTGATTGATTGATTGATTGATTGATTGATTGATTGATTGATTGATTGATTAGTAGGGTGTAACGTCCCAAAACCACCATATGAGTATGAGAGACGCCGTAGTGGAGGGCTCCGGAGATTTCGACCACCTCCATGGGGTTCTTTAACGTGCACCCAAATCTGGGGTTAGACGTTTTATATGAAACATAAATTGGAGATATAAAAAAAATTCTTATCGTGAGTTCTTGCAGAAAAGGCACATTTTGGTTGTGTCGTAACAACATAAGTAACGTCCATTACTTTTTTTTTCGGTAACGGTAACGCATTATCTTTTTTTTTTTTTGCAGGTAACGCAGAATGGTAACGCGGTCCTTCTTTTTTGTTGTTGAAGTAACGAGTATCGTATTTAGTAACTTTTTTCGGTACCAGATAATACAGGCGTATGTGTTATATATAATGCCTATACTGCCGAGACATGCGGGCAATAACAACCCATAAACAAAAATTGGCAATCGATCTTACTCAACTGAGAACATGGGTTCCACTGGCCTTTGTTATACCAAAATACAACAAAGGGTACGCTTATATATACGATGGAAGCTATGTTTTGGATATGTCCACGCTACGTCAAAGGTATCGTATTTCCAAAAAAACACGTCGTATTGGGAATAACGCGCTCATGAGTATTGAACTTCAGCGATCCCGCTACTGCCATACGCATCCACGTGACGTCACTTCATGCGCCATTTCTCGTTCAACCAGCAGCGCCATCTGCAACACGTACGTACAACTCCTTTGGTTGTGTTCAAACCAAGAGAACACTCGTCAGTGATGGAGGGAGAGCGCTGTTCGGCGAGTGACAGGTATAATTACGCCCAACCGTTCACCGATCTCACTCCCTGTACACTCACTCCCCTTTCACCGCAGAGCTGTTTCTTCTCGGCGACACAGATTCGTTGCCCACCTCTTCGCATGTTTCAAAGACAAAGAAAAAACCCAGACAGTCTTGGTGACTTTGTTCCCAGAGAAGGAGCGGGTTTTTGCAATAAAGAGAAACCGAAAGTGGTGCGGACATCCGCTGGCAGGTTGGCAACGAGCCGCTGCGCGGTTTCGTCCCCGTGCGTCGTCTTCGCCGGTGGGCGAATGACGAGAGAGGGGGTCGCAAGAAAGAAAGAGAGATGGGGAAAGGGAGAAGGAAGGGTGAAAGCGTAGAGAAAACGAACGGCAGTTTCAGGCGTGACGGACCATAAGGGACGTTACGCGAGCAGGCGGGAAGCAAGCGCAGTAGAAAGGCAACGGAGGCGGAGGCCGATGCTGGGCTACACAGTGTAGGCCGCCCCGATATACGAGCGAACAACGAAAAGGCAGCATGTCACGGTTGAAGCGGCAAGCTGAGGCGGTCAAGGTTTCCTTTCTCCGCCGCTGGGCCACCGCCGATTAAGGGCCCCGTGTATAGCTGCTAGCAGGCGCAGTCCGGACAGCGGCTTGGGGGGGCATCAGGTTGTTGTTGCCAGGGCTTCTGTTTGCCCGGATCGGTGCACATGCGACGCCGTATCTGGGCCAGAGAGGACGGATAGAAGCGGCGCATCAAACCAGAGGCCTCGCACACATTTTTCGGGGGGCGAAGCGAGCGGAGAGACGGTGCACGCCCAATTAGATCCCGCCTGCGGCAGCTGCGCAAGCGTCTCCGGCGTCCCGGAACGGCGGCAAGATCTCGCGGACGAGTCTCTTCGTGCATCGTGAGCGGGCACAACTTATTCGCGACACTGCCGCGAGCAGGTTTGTGAGAGTACGTGAGACACGCCCTTCGCCGAGGTTTATGGCCGCTAACGACTCCCTAACCTGTCTCATTCACCCGCCTGTACACGTTGAAAGAGGCGCGTTCGTTGTGGAAGATGCGACGCATATGGCGCCGTCTTCGAGGCGCGCGATATGATCTCGGGAGCATAGGCGAATACGCAAGTTGCCTGCTCACACCTTCTGTGATGGGCGGGAAAAGGCATCGACGCCTTCATGCCTTTGATGGGTTTTGTGGGTGCTAACGACTTCCCCATTTTCCCTGTGTGTGTGTGTGTGTGTGTGTGTGTGTGTGTGTGTGTGTGTGTGTGTGTGTGTGTGTGTGTGTGTGTGTGTGTGTGTGTGTGTGTGTGTGTGTGTTCTTTATATTTACTTCACCTTTACCCGTAGACACCACATGGCTAAATAGGGTAGATGCTGTCATGTGGTTTGTGTTTGTGCTTATATGAAAATATATTGATCGCCGTTCACACTATCCTGTTTGATGTGTAGATAACATCAGCCTGCGGAACTTTGCTGTGTTGTATATAAAGCAATAGCGTGAAAGTACACGAACATGGGTGGGCTTGTAATTAACCGAAATACAGCCGCTGTTGCGAAAAGCACAACTTCGTGAACGTTTTACGAGCTTGTGTAAATGAAACGTTCACCTTTGTTGGTTTTCTTTTGGTGCACATTTTGTGACCACGCGAAAGCAAATCTGGCATTCCGTGACAGAGTAACGAGTCGTTATCTGTTGCAATAGCAATGATACGGACACTCCAGGCACGTTTTCGCCGTCGCCGTCGGCCGTCGCCGTGATGCTCTGAATGAGGTCCGAGGGCGCAAACATCGCTCCGCGCTCGTAAACGAGCGCAGGGGCTCGTGAGCGCACTACACAGCTGCGCGCACTTCGTTTCTCGTGACTGAAAAAAACAATGAATAAAAGCGGCCTTCGCGTGGTAAAGTGTACAGTAAAATAGCCTCACCGGACGGTTTTCGCTTTCGACTCGCCTTAAGCGAATGCATAAAGGACCGTACGGTTTTTAGCCGTCATGGTTAAATGCAACCTAATGCAAATTTAGCACAACGTTAACCGAGCTGTATCGTAAGGTGTTCAAAATCAAGAGACTGGGGTTGCGTGTTTCTTAGTACGAAGTTTTTTTTTTTTTTGAAAAGCAACGATAGAGTTCTATAGGGTTCGCAGTACAATTCTCTTGACGAAAGAAGAACCATCACTGTGACGTCTAAGCACTTTAAGTTACGTCGACTCATTCCTTGGGGGCTCAGTATGAAGACGAAACCTAGCGGTATTGTTAAATAGTTCAGCGAGAAAAAACACAGTATATACGGGAGAAAATGCTGTAGACAGTATAAACGCTGTGGACAAGATAGGCAGAATAGGGGCACATGTATAGCCGGTTTTATTAGTAATAATAATAATAATAATAATAATAATAATAATAGCTTCTTTATTTCCATCAACAATAGTTAAATACCAGATTATACTTGGACTGTAGCTCAATGCTGACGCAAAGGTCCCAGGATTGAAACCTGGCCCTGGCGGTCACAGTTTGACGGAGATGATGTGGCGAAAGCCCGTGTTAATTCATAGGCGCACGTTAATGTTAAATAACCCCCGGCGATATCACTTGCAGGAGCCATCTACTGCGGTGCCTCAATAATCGCGTCACGGTTCGGGGACGTGAAACCGAAGCAATTATTACTGTATTCGACTCCGCGCAGCAAACGACGAACTCGAGTGCTCGAACAATATTGCGTCCACACAACGCACAGTCATTACTTCGAAACTTTGGTGTTATTACGGACGCAGTTTGTCCTGTCGTATGCAACAAACCGGCCTTCAGTGAAGCGGCGGGAGATCGCGAAGGGGTCGGCCAAAGGGACAGAATATTGGATGAGCCAATATATTGTGCAGCTGCGCCAAGTCACACCTGTCGTGCACCTATGAAATTACTCCTACTATGAACCCCACTGCAGAAGTGATATTGTGCATGTTTCTCGCCTGAAGCCACATCACCGTGACCCATCCGTCTAATAACAGCAGGCACCGGGACGGTGCTTTGCCGCCCGGGCTAATGTCACGGATATAGAGAGGCACATAACAGTGACCCATCCGTCTAATAACAGCAGGCACCGGGACGGCGCTTTGCCGCCCGGGGTAATGTCACGGATATAGAAAGGTACCTCAGGCACGGGTGCAGAAATGACGCAGAAGGACCGAGGACGACTATGTTGTTGTGGGGCTGTGTCTGGACTGCCCTGTTGTCCTGCATCCTTGCACACTGTGTGCAGTGTTAGCCCAACCGGCGTTAAATTAATCCCCGTTGCAATACCAAAGCAATAGTGCGTACGTACAACTCGTTGGATACTGCACGCAGGTAGAAGCATCCGACGCTGACCTAGGTTTCGCAACCACGTATCCTTCTAATAAACTTCTCCAAATGTAAACACCGACTAAGCCTTATGAAGAACCAGGACAAGGGAACCAACGGCGTACGTCGCACACAGTGGTCGTGATTTACGACCGGCGCTTGCAGGTCACAAATAAATACGCAACAACAAGGCAGTCCCCGTGTCGGTCCTCTCGTGTTCGTCCGCATACGCAGACGCATATGCTACGCCTGCTCCTATATAGCAGGGAACGAAAGCAGCGCGGTGCCCAGTAAATCGCGGCGGCCACGGTCCACAGGTGTCATCTGCCGCCTGCCTAATGACGGTGGGCCCGGTGTTCCGGTGCAGTGAGCACGGAGCTTCCGATCCCGCCGGGTCCCGCCTCCGCAGCGCGCAAAAGATCGCCGTAAAAAGTCACGCGCGCGTACGAATGAGGGGCCCCCCGTTTTTACACCTGTCCTTCTTGCGGAGAACGTTTGCTGCATCGCGTCTTCTCCAGTCGCCCGTCCAGAACAATACGCGCACGCGCGCAGACCTGTCCAAGGGCACTCTCTCGCATTGCGCAACCGTCGCGAGCACCAGAATGCAGAAGTGATCCGCGCATCGAAGGCCAGATCGATCGATTCTCGCCTAATTTGTCAGCTAGTGGACGTCTCGAAGAACCGCCTTTACTTCTCTTCGTTAATAGTATTATATAGACTTTTATAGGTGCCTAAACCACGACAGGTGCCGAACCACGAGCACGCCGTAGTGGAGGGTTCCGGAAATTTCGATCACCGCGAGTTCTTTGATGTGCACTGACATCGCATAGTATACCATTATAGCCCTTCACCTCCATCAAAACGCGACTGGCGCGGCCGGCATCAACCCCGCGACCTTCGGGGCAGCCACTTTCCACCGTTAAACAATTTGTGGGGCTCATAAAAACGCGTATAGCGTACTCTTCTGCAAGCGCACACATATCATGCGTGGAGTCACTCATTTATATTAGTGCGTACGATACAATCTGTACATTGTACATAGTCTTCAGACCTATAATATGTCCCTGGTATTCTTGCATTCTTTTTTGTCATTTTGCTATGGATAACTGCTGTTGATTGTACTGTTATACTTTGATGTACGCGTTTGTGGTCTTCAATCTGCTCGCTAAATCTTTCTTTTATGTTCTTCAAAAGAATTGATTGATTGATATGTGGGGTTTAACGTCCCAAAACCACTATATGATTATGAGAGACGCCGTAGTGGAAGGCTCCGGAAATTTAGACCACCTGGGGTTCTTTAACGTGCACCCAAATCTGAGCACACGGGCCTACAACATTTCCGCCTCCATCGGAAATGCAGCCGCCGCAGCCGGGATTCAAACCCGCGCCCTGCGGGTCAGCAGCCGAGTACCTTAGCCCCTAGACCACCGCGGCGGGGCGTTCTTCAAAAGAAATCACTGTACCTTTATTTCCCCCATATCGGAGCAAATGTATTGGGATGCAGGCCCGTATATCCGGGAGAGGGGGGGTGCTATACAAGCCCCCTCTTTGAAATTCGGATTGGACTGTTTTATCAAGAAAAATAATGAATATATGTGCTTTTTCAAGGCCATCAACAAGTGGAGCCCTAGCTCCTTTCCCCCGAAAATAATTTATGGCTACGGGTTTATTCGGTGCAGGGACCTATATAGTCCGGCAGAGTTGATTAGCTTTTAGTCTATTCCGCCTAGACATTGCTTGTCTTAATCAACTGCAAATAAGATATTATGCTTTTTGTAGAGTATAAAGCTTAGAAAAACGCATGACGAACACAGATGGCGAAGACAGTAGCGCTGTGTATTCATCGCTTCGATTCGTCACGAATTAGCGCACGTCGTTGCCCTAGTGTATTCGTATGTAGCCTTAGTATGTCTATTGCATTGACAGCAACTCATTTGCTACACAGCGCTGGCGTACCGCCTCCGCAGTGCGTAATAGAATGTTTTGTTGGCAAACAAGTTTATGTTGATAAAAATAAAAGCAGATCGCACGCGTAATGACTGCATAATGCCAAACATTGTATGCCCAACGGCTACGAGTTTTTCTTCGTTTATCTCATAATTATACGACCTGTGGTGATCCCACCGCTGTTCACGAGTAGTCGCTTCGAATCCCCGCGCTGATCACCAGTTGTTGCTGACCGGGGTCTACCCGGTCTTTTGTGGTAGCGTGGCGTAACTTCGTGTTGAGGAAACAAATGCTGACAAGATGAGGATACGAAAAAAAAAACAGGTTTATGGCACTATTTACAATTATTTACAGCATAGAAAAGTTAGGGGTTTCACAAACCACGAGAGTGGTGGTTGAACCATTACATGGTTCAGAGCAACGTTCCGCACTTTGCAGCGTCGTTATAAACCCTGTTGGGCTCCTCCTCCTTGATTGTGGAACGCTAATCACACACACAAGACACCACCCACAGCCTGTGGGTGGTGTCTGAGTGATGCCGGGCATCAGTCAGTAACACACGGGCTGCCGAATGGTTATGGCATTTCTTGACGCAATGCTCTGAGAAGAGGGGAAATGGGGTTTCTTCCCGGAACAATTTGGCAGTTGGGTTGCTTCTTCCGCCTTTCCCAGGAAGGGCAGCCAAGGAGTAAACACTTGAATCGCGGAGACACGACCTGTGCGGTTGGTCTGCTTCGCCGTCTCGCTAAACAAGCCGGCCCGGAGGAATCGCTTGTAGGGATTTATTGGCTCACGGGCCGTCTTCTAATCCCTTTGTCGCTCCCCGCCGCTGGACGCTGGTTCCGAGAGAACTGGGGGTTCCAGGCGTGGAAGCGCTGCCCGGCTACGTTTCTCAGCGACAGCATGGCGCCTACTGACGACGGTTATAACAAACCCTTCAACCGAAAAATTCAAAAAATAAATAAAAGGCATTTTGCTCTGTCTGGCTCCATACCTTGTTGGCTTTAAGTTGTGTCCAGCAAGGCAACAAGCACTGTCATCGATCCTCTTCGAGCCTGATTGATTGATTGATCGATCGATTGATCGACTGAACGTACGATGTCTATGATAGACGCCGTGAGAGTATAACCCAACAGCCACGAACAAATGCTTCATCGAACACGATTTCTGAGATTCGCCATTCGAGAGAAACCAAAAACACGCGAGTTTGCCGAAGTACCAGGAGGTGTCGTTTCATTCGCTTTTCATTTTTTTATATATTGCGTGTTAAACAGCGTCGTAAGTGTCAGGAAGGTAGTGTGAGCCTGCACACTGCAGCATTTACAGCGCTCTATTCCATCCCAGCTGCGGCGGCTGCATTTTCGATGGACGCGGAAATGTTTGAAGTCCGTGTACTTAGATTAGGTGCACGTTAAGAACCATTGAATAGATGGTCGAAATTTCCGGAGCCCTCTACTAGGGCGTCTCGATCACAATCAAAATGTGGTTTTGGGACGTAAAAACACGGACTACTACTACTACTACTACTACTACTACTACTACTTCTTCTTCTTCTTCTTCTTCTTCTTCTTTCTTCTCTTCTTCTTCTTCTTCTTCTTCTTCTTCTTCTTCTTCTTCTTCTTCTTCTTCTCTTCTTCTTCTTCTTCTTCTTCTTCTTCTTCTTCTTCTTCTTCTTCTTCTTCCTTCTTCTTCTCTTCTCTTCTTCTTCTCTTCTTCTTCTTCTTCTTCTTCTTTCTTCTTCTTCTTCTTCTTCTTCTTCTTCTTCTTCTTCTTCTTCTTCTTCTTCTTCTTCTTCTTCTTCTTCTTCTTCTTCTTCTTCTTCTTCTTCTTCTTCTTCTTCTTCTTCTTCTTCTTCTTCACGCACAGTATAGCAGCAGCGCATGTTCGTGATTAGAGAAACAAGTGCGACTGTAATCACCAGCGCTATCTGTCGTACAAGGCGCACCAAGCCATGCTCATCGTTATCGGTCGACAGCAGAGTGAGGCCATTGATAGAGGTCGCATCCTCTGCATCTACACCGTCCACGCTTTAGCCTTCTCTCTCGTCGACGCACTATACGTCATCAGTAGATGCGATGACGTAGTCTTGTTTCCAGGAGTCGAAACGCGTCAATAACCATCGAACACGGTAAAACACAAACAGGCAATCAAGCCGAAAAGGAAGCTCGAGGTGGCAATAAGCAAGCGCATATGCATCGCCCGAACGGTACAGCGTGACGATCGGAGCGCGTTGTAAAATATAGGGGCATCGCGTCGGGGAATGTCACGGTTCTTTGCCTGCCTGCCTGTCACGGGAACTAAACGGCCTTCGGCGTGCGGAACAGGGAAGCCGCGCGTCCATGTGCGCGGGATCGCTGCCTTCCACGCCGCAAGGACACGCTCTGCGGCGACGGATTGCGTGCGCAAGCGACAATGCTGCGTTCACCACATAGGCAGGTGCACACGACAGCGAGAAGATACTCCTCCCCGCTGCTACACAGGAATGCAGCTCCTGCATGCGTGCGCTGGTTAGAAACGTTATTCTTTTTTCTTTCTGCACAATGCGCCACGGCCAAGGACTGACCGCGCGCCCATCTTGCGGTCTGCGATGGCGCTAAGCGGCTGCACGTGCTCGCTGCGTGATCGCGTGAGCCGCACGGTTCGGCTTGGTTGCGTTCGCGTTCTTGCGGTAAAGTCCCGAGGGTGTGTGTTTGTCTGTGTCTGCAAGCGCGCTTCTTGTCATTATTGAAAAAAACAACAACAACTTCGCCTCTCAACGTTTACCGCAAGGACGACTCGTTAGTTTTTTCTTGTCTTACGACGCCTAATTATAGCGAGCGTTCGTACCGCGAAGTCTGACTGTTTTAGCGTTTGAAGTCATTTACCGTATGCATTCCTGTAAGCTTGCCTTGGGCGACTGCGAGGTCAAGATTTGGTGAGGGCTTTTTGGTGAAGCGTCGGGAAACCCGCTATCCTCCGATGCGTAGCCGTGCCTGAGTGACACCTGCCTCCCGTTTGACTTTCCTTCATGCACGCGTCCTCCGCACGTCGCTTGATTTTATTTTGATGGAAGCAGTCGCGGTCCTCCGCCCTGTGCAGCTCCTCGCACCAGTGATCTCAAATTGTTCGCACGTACACGTCGGCATCTCGAAGAAACACACCTGCCAACGCCGATAGCTTCCCATTAAAATTTTCTTTATTTTGTATATTTTCGCTATAACGCGCGCGTGCAACCTATTCTACGATAACGTTCTATACAACTCACCCAGACTGGTTGTAATGTCGGCCATGCGTATGATGTAAGAAGACTTTGATAAACTCTGAGTTTAAGTTTGATAAAAACGTTGCCGTTGGCTCGGGCTGTTTTTCTTTTTTTCTTTAGGGGCTATGGTCTTAAAGGCGTGGGTCTGTCCATCCCTTGTATGTATGTACGTGACGAGGCTATAGTTCCATCTTTGCCAACTACCCACTACTTCGCCCTTGCAAACATCCCACTACGCCACATCACCAATCCACCACTTCACCGACCACAAAGAAAATGATGTAGAAAAGTAGCCAATATAAAATGCAAAATGGTCGTGCACTTCCGTGAGCGCGTTAAAGAACCATAGATCGTCCCACTGTGTCCATCCCTTGTTTGTACGTGACTGCATATAGTTCCACTTTTGCAAACTGCCCACTACTTCGTCTTTGCAAATATCTCACTACACCCCATCACCGATCCACCACTTCACCGACCACAAAGAAAATGATGTAGAAAAGTATAGCCAATATAAAATGCAAAATGGTCGTGCACTTCCGTGAGCGCGTTAAAGAACCATAGATCGTCCCACTGTGTCCATCCCTTGTTTGTACGTGACTGCATATAGTTCCACTTTTGCAAACTGCCCACTACTTCGTCTTTGCAAATATCTCACTACGCCCCATCACCAATCCACCACTTCACCGACCACAAAGAAAATGATGTAGAAAAGTATAGCCAATATAAAATGCAAAATGATCGTGCACTTCCGTGAGCGCGTTAGAGAACCATAGATCGTCCCACTGTGTCCATCCCTTGTTTGTACGTGATTGGCTATAGTTCCACTTTTGCAAACTTCCCCCTACTTCGTCCTTGCAAATATCCCACTACGCCCCATCACCGATCCACCATTTCACCGACCGTAAAGCCGTTATAATGAAGGGGGAACGGAAGCGACGTACAACACTTGCGAATAATAAAAATTCTTGTGTAAATATATGCAGTTTTTGTCACGTCTCCACATATCCAAGCCTCCAGCGCTTCGCCCCACTCATCACCATTCACTCCGTGGTTATGCTGTGATTTGTTTTATTATTCGTTAAAAACTACTGTCCTCATAAGCACGATTGAGGAACGTGAACGAGCCTTAAAGCTTAAAGGAATACGATGTCGGGATTGAGGAACCTTCCAAGTAAATTAGCGTGGTCTGTAAAGTGAACAATGAACACTAAAGACTTACCCCAAACATTGGTTATAGAAGCATAAAAGCACAAAGAGAATCATTCGACGCGCGAGACAGTTGGTATGCCTAGCGTATGCGCATCGTTTCACGCGCAATCAGTGCGTATAAACCTCGACTAACACCCGGTCATCAGTGCTATTCCACAGAGCATAAACGGAGGACGTCCAGTGACGAGCTCACGAGCGTGAGGTCACGTGGGAACAACAAGCACGTCCCCTTCTGGCATATTAAAGTCACACGATGAACGCAAATAAACTGGTCTACAACGTTAAAGAGAGAAGGTGGATGTTACAAAAAAACAACAACAAAAAGGTGACTTTTGATGGCCTAACCACCTGTGCCCACAGATACGGTGGCTAGGGGAAAGCGAAACCGCGTTGAAGCACCCCCCTGCTCGACCACGTACACAGACGCTTTGCCACCCATCCCGCGCGTCCCCCCCAGAAAATGGTCCAATTAATGAGATGCCCGCGGGTAACAACAGCCGGAGCGGTTGAAAGCACTATTACACGAGACTCTGACCCGAATGAGCAAGTGCATTGCGAGGGGTCGGGACGGCAGATGCGGCCGACCGTCCACGCCGGATGCGCGACCTGCGCAGTGCACTCTTGTCTTGAGGAAGACACCCTAAAGTTTATGCTTACGCGCACTCTCTCTCAGCGACTCCCCTCACCGTCCTACCAAGCTCCCAAACTTCTGCCGTTAAAACTTCCACCGCTGTCGAGGCGACCGGAAGGAATACAGGAGGATCAGCACATGTGTTGCAGTGGACGACGAAAAAAAAAAAAAGTGGCTGCCTTCTTAGGCCGCCGGATGTGTCAGTGGCTTCTTCTGGTCACCACCGGACAGGGAGAGCGGGTCTCTATCTAGCGCGCTCGGCGTAGGGGTCCCAGCCCTGTCTGAGCCCCCTCCTTCTTCCACACACACACCTCAAGTAGAAGACAGCGAGAACAAAGCGTTAAAACTGAGCGAGTGTGAGAGGGAAAGTCGCGTCTTTAATGGGACGCCATGTTACGGGCCGAGGGTCATTTGGCTGCGTCGGCCGGTGCGCGTGGCCAGCGAGGCGTGAAAGAAAGAAGTCCAGTGCGAGCGTGAGGTGAAGGCCGCACCGTTGCTTCGGGCAGCCTGACAACGGGCGCTCTCTCGGTTTTATACCGTCTGAGCTGCTGCTTCCGTCGTGGTTCCTTCTCTGCGCGGTGCTTTATGCAGAAACGCTGCGCTGTGACCGGTCGGGAACGGACGGAGTCACGTGCAATGCCGACGAACCGAGCCCACTCGCGCCAGACACCGGGCGATGGATTAAAGAAATGCGTGATACGCATAAGCGGTGGCGAAAAAAAAAAAAGTACCCACTGCCATTATCGGGCACTCCTGCTGTGCTTGGTTTCTTTGAGTTTCCAGTGCTTTGCAGGGCGCGACGATTACGAGGGTGACTTTCCTCAGCGGTGCGAGACAGCTGCTGTCCGAGCTCGCCGTGCCCACTTTGTCATCTTGAGAACGGCCTTTCCTTGATCTTTCTTTCTTTCTTTCTTTCTTTCTTTCTTTCTTTCTTTCTTTCTTTCTTTCTTTCTTTCCCTCGTTTCGCTTTATTTTTCAAGAAACCCTATAGCACTGAAGAAGCGTGTCCGATTAGCGGAAGCCCATGCATCGCATAAGAAAATCCACTCGTATACCTTTTCCGCACGCAGAATGATTTATGGCGTGCGCTACCAACTTTGTCGGTGCAGTATCGTTATATAATACGTCCAACGCTCTTTCACTGCTATAAACAGTGATATCTAGGAGATCGCCGGCAGGAGGTGACACGTGGATTAAGCTCGACCATGTCGCAAAACAAGAACTACGGAGCACGTAGCGATGATTACGCACATACTCGATGCCACGCACTACGCATTCAGTCCTGAATCGCGGGAAAATTCAACAGCGCGAGACTCTCAGAAGCGCCATATTGCACGAATTTCGCTTGGTGTGGATAGCCGGTGCATTATCCAAGATCAGTGCGAATCCCCATCGGACTAATGATTGCCACTCCTTGTCGATTGAAATGCCTCGGGAAGCTGAATCAAGTGAAATAATACTACACATTTGTGCTGAAGTATGTACTTGTGAAACACCAAAACGTTAATTACAAGTGTGCACGCAATGTGTATTCAGTGACCATTGTGTTTTGAAGGTAAAATACGAAATTATAGTCGTGTTTAATTTTAAAGAAATAATGCAGGGAATGACCTGAAATATTTCTTCAGATCAATGTATTAGAGCGAAATAATCTCGCGTGACACGTAGACAATCTTATCCCGAAAATTATTCGCCTTCTGCTGCAAGCTATAGCTCTCCTAGATGCAGTAATGGATGCTTAATTATCAGGCGCTGGCAATAAACTACGCCAGTGTACGGAAAACAAGTCTAAAAACTTAGTTTACGCCATAATAAAATGGAAGGCAGATTATTAAAAGCAAACAATACGTCGCTTTCTACTCTCTAGGCTCGCTGCAGGACACACGGTGCTTGTTACGCGCACAATTAGCAATTTAAATTGTTCAAGGCACCCAAGCGGCTTCGACAGCACGACGACTGAGGAACAGATGCAGAAGCTTCAAAGCGTTCTCAAACCATCGATGCGGGTATAGTTCGTAAGCGTCTTAGTTACTGGCTTGTTAGAGAACTGAAACCCCACGCACAATTAGAAAACTGCATGGAATTAGAAAGACTTTGCAAATTTAGATTATTGCTTTATGGTGTGATTATGTTTTACTTGTATAACTTATTACTATTGTTCTTGTGTCGCATTCTGACTGCCTTTTTTGTTTCCTTGATGTTATTTTATGTAAGTTCACTGTTTACTTTTCACATGTGTTGCGTATTTTACGTGCTGTTATAATTAATAATTTTGTTGTTATTGCTAACCGAGGGTCCCACTGCAGTCGCTTGACTTTGGGACCTTCGTCTGCATACTACATTCTACGAATATTGTATTTTGAATGAATGAATAAACTGAAAACTGAATGCACGTGTACGATGTTTAAACGTGACGCGACGAGTTTTTAGAGAGACGACCCCTTGTACACGCTCGAGCGGCGTTCAGCAGCACTTGCAAATAGCGCACTGCGCCTGGTAGAGGAAAGTGCGCTTGGGTCGACCTCCTCTCCAGCTCACAAATCTAGATTAACCGTATGTTCCGCTGTAAATCACGGCGCTGCACATGCACCCCACCTGTGAGCCTACATAGGGCGCGCTGAGCCACCTGTGACTCCTGACGACTCCGGTGCAGGCAGGCTGCATGCACTCCCAGCTAATGGCTCCCGTGCACTCGCGGCGGAAGCGCGACCTGGCGCCCGGTCTCGGGGTCATCATCACCCCTAGTCGCGAATCTCCCCCGAGCTCCGAAACAATCTTTAGCTATAGGTGAAAAAGTGTGGCAGCCGGGCAGGTGTAAAGTACATAGTCGGAGTGTATTGTATAAAGATGAGGTTTAACGGCCAACGAAAATTAAAGAGTGCGGCTAGTGAGACGTTAAGCTTACGGAACCTGTACAAACGTGCACGTTTGACTATATCTTTCGCTTTGTCCTACACCGATGGCCCAAACGCGATGGTCTTTAGCGAGTGAGGAGGCCATGCTGATTGTGAGGCCGCGCTGGTTGAGATTTTGTATGCCCCGCTGATTAGTACTCCGTGCACTGACACTGTTATCGTATTGTTATGGATCCAGCACGGTAACGAGTCGCCTCTTATTTGGATCAGCTTATATGTTGCAGCAAAGCGGAAGCTTTGTAGAGAACGGTGTTGTTGCGCACGTGACGCCAAGTGAATATGCCAGGCCTATATAGTGGATGGTATTTTGCGGGAAAAAAAGACAGAAACGAAAAACCGGAGCTCTCTTCCTTCCTTCCTTCCTTCCTTCCTTCCTTCCTTCCTTCCTTCCTTCCTTCCTTCCTTCCTTCCTTCCTTCCTTCCTTCCTTCCTTCCTTCCTTCCTTCCTTCCTTCCTTCCTTCCTGTGTGTGTTTGCGTGCGTGCGTGTGTGTGTGTGTGTGCGCGTGTGTGTGTGTGTGTGCGAGTTTTTTTTTTTTTTTGCGCAAAATGCGATCCGCAATTGAAAACTATGTCGCCCAAGGTTAACATTCACAACGGGACTATTGCGGGCGCTTCTGGTGCCTTCCAACAGCTACCAGCATCGTTCTCAATCGGTGACGTAGCGAAGATGGCTTTTCTTCAGTATATACGTGCGATGCATATGCATCAACGTTTAACTGGCCAATTTAAGGAAATGCATAACATTAAACCTGTTTCTGCCTATGTGGCATAGTTCTCCGTGTAAATCAGCCTATAGATAGATAAGTGATAACTCTCCGAGATTCTTGTGGGATGTACGTATGACGGCTTAGAATAACACCAACTCACGCATGCAAAGCAGCGCTATATAGGGAAGTCGGTTGCAATATTTGCGAACAATTATGGAAGCCAAGCAGGTGCAATAATCACAACGAAAAGGGTGAAATGTGATAGACGAGAAGGTTAACCGGAAGGCATGACAGGACAATAACTTTATTAACACTCGTTTTTTCCTGAGATGTGCAAGTGGGCATAGAAATCTATATAACGACAAAAATTCCATCTTTCACAGCAATATTCAGCTAAGACCAAGCCGTACAAAAAGAAAAACTCTTATAGATTAGAACGTTACATTCGAACCACAAGCGAATTTCAGCCAATGCTGAACAATATTGTTACGGAATGCTGCAAATATATATACAGGATGCATTTACAGACTAAAACTGACACATTCAAAACTCAAGATATCGCCGACCAATGGAATCGTGCTCCAGCCAGCTTTTCCCAGTCCTCGTTTATCTTCATCTCTCCCTAACAATATTATCTTACCGAAGCAAGTCTTGTGAAAGCTCCACATCAGCTTCTCTTTGCGCACGTTGCAGGTATAGGCGGAGCCAGTGGGTTTTTTCCTCCCATGAATCTTCTCCCGTTACACGTTTGCGCGTTACAATAGCGGATGCTTCAACCGAGCGCCAGAAGTCCGTTATGTGCGTTGGCGGAAAAACGTGAAAGATAAATAACCACGAAAGAAAAAAAAAACCTATCCATCCGTTTTCTTTCAAAAACAAACTATGGAACGTTTGCGGCGGCATTTCTCTTATTCTTTCAAGAATGCACGGCCACACAAATCTTTCATCCCCCATCCCCCCCATCTACTATCTCGTGGCGTGAGAGTTGAGAAGGCTGTTGTTACCGCACGGATCTCGCTACGTGAGCGCAACGTACGACGGGTTGCCGCCGCTGCCGCTGTGCCGTTGTTTCTGAGGGAGGCGAGAAAGCCGGTAGATCTTCGAAAGTGAAACCGCTATACCCGCGTCTTCAAAGGGGTTGGGGAGAGACCGGTCGAGAAAGTTTCGCCACACCTTCTCGGAACAGCGGTCGGGTGTAAACACACAAGTCCCGGGACCGGCTGCAGATTTCGCCACAGCCGTGGAGAAGACCTGGAAGGGTGCCCATGTATGGGAGAAGAGCCGCCGTGCCAGAACGTGCGGGGCAAGCAGGGGCAACAACGACGGTTCTTTCGCTCATTCTACGCACGCGTCGCTCTTTTCGTGTACGACGCACGCCGTGCCGCGACCTGCCTAATAATAAGCAGCGAGCTGAACTGAACTGCGTGCACCGCTCAGAGAGTTTGACGAACCCCGCGAAACTGCAGCGAAAGAATTGGACATTCCAGCATGATATGACGTCATGCAGGTCACACTCAACGTTGATTCTTACGTTACACAATGCGTAAAACACGAGAATCGCGAAAGGAAGGGGAGGTGGGGGTCACTGCGACTGCAGGAAGCAAACATGCAGTCGAATGATTACCATATCATTATTCGCCGTCATTCATTGGCCCGCTTAACACTGGGGGCTTTATGTACAAGTCACGCAATCCAGTGATCACTGTTTGTTTGTTTTTTTCGCTTTTGGCGGGATGCGGTTTCTTAACTGTGGCCGTATTCAACAGGTGGTCATTCAGTGTCCCATGTGTTTCTGTAATGCTTCAATGAAAAACTTATAGCAATGCTGCCGCTCTCTGGGATACACATAGTCTCTTTCCACATTTAATTTAGTTATGAATCACCCGCTGTTTGTTCTTGGTGGTCGAAAAATCTCGATGCAGCCAAAGACGATGGTGACGTTTTAACCGGTCAAGTCCATGGATTAGAGGATACATGGATACATTACATTAACCGGTCAAGTCCATGGATTAGAGGATACATGGATACATTAGAGGTAGATGGATTAGAGGATACAAACAAACAAACAATCAAGTCCTACTCAAGTGGGTTCCTCTCGACCACAGCCGAGTCGGATCAAGATCAAATTTCTCCATCACGACTGGCATCTTTTTGCAGCTTGAGCGAATACGACTATTGCAATCAATTGCTATCGAAAATGCCTCTTGTGAACTCATTACGTTCTTTAACGCAAGTATTATATTTAGGAAGGTGTGTATATCCACCGAGCTAGCAAAGTGGCTGCGTGTTTGAGGCTAGTGTTTGCGGATCTGGTCGCTACTGCAGCGGCGGCGTTTTCATGGGGTGCGATTCGAACATGCACGTGTACTTATGTTTAGGTAAGATAAGCTGGCGTGCAGACATGAACAAGGAATAAGAGATCAGAAGAACAAAAATTCCGATGTTTATCGTGCATCCGCACCAACTATCACTCAACTATCTGTCGTTCTAAATTTGGGAAGGAGCACGTTAACAAGATCCAGCGGTCAAAAGTGGCAGTACAATGCGCATTACAATCAGATCATAGTTTTTGCACGTAAAATCGCAAAATCTAATCGTCAACATTCCTCTTCATTTTGTTTTTCTTGGAGCGGAAGGGTTGTAGAGGGGGAGACACATTGTACTGCGCTTGAACAAGTCCATCAACTCCTAGGGCCCTGTTGCCCCCTCCCCTCTGGCTCCTCATTACCCGAGTAGTTTGCTGTTGATATATAATGCGTTATCGAATAGAAGTCTTTATCAATGTAGGTGTCTTTTCTTGCTTGCTTTGTCTTCTTTCACGCTGTTTCCTTCCAATATGTTGTACCAACATATCCAACCAACCACTTTATATAGCTTTATCAATGCATGTCTGAACTGTCCACGCCGTTTCCCCTTCACGCACATTGATGCTGTAGATTAGAAGCGTCAGGCTTCGTAGAACTTCTGCGCCACTTTCTCCGCGAAAAAAAAAACAAAAACAACCTCCTCTTCCCTGCAGCCGCTCAGCGATTGCAAGCGATTCCCTGGGAAACACGCTTCGCAACTGGGGCTATACTCCACGAGACTCGCTTTTTCTCACGTCTCAAGCGACCACGCATCAAGCGCGCAAAGATAAATGCATATAAAACGACGAATAGTAAACCACTTGGTTTGGGCAGGTCGTGTAAGTGAGCTCCAGTAGGAGGGGAAAAAAACGTCATCACACATTGCTCGTTTTATGCCTGATGAAATAACTGGGCCCGCTTTCGAAGTGCACCCCGGACGCGTTCAAGGACGGGCATTAAAACAAGTGGCGTTCTGTCTCACTCGTATATATAGCATATGCGACTCGTGACCCCCCCCCCCCCCCCTCCCAACTGATCTCCGAGAACGAACGGAGGAACGGCCCCCTGAGAACCCCATCCGCACTGGCTACAAGCGGTCATCAGCGGTTGAAGACGATTCGGGCACCGTTCTCAGAAGGCCACCTGATGATGAACGTGCGGGATGGCCCAACGTGTACTGCCTCCAAGACCCTGCAGTGTGGTGGTGCCCTTTTCCCGAAGGCGATGCGCTGAGCGGAACCCCTGCTGACACCGTTGTTCCATCACGCGAGCTCGCGCGAATTCGCGTTCTTCAGAAAGCCGGTCGTCACACCGCATAACCCCGCGAGAATGTTGCTGGCAGCGAATGGCGAGAACTCTGCTGAGAACTTGTATGGCGGGGCAGGTAAATCAACGGCGGTGAATTAATTCATATCTCACTGAGACAAGAGGGCACTTGAGGAATCAACCAATCTATCTATCATCAATCTATCGATCAATTAAATACGGCTGAAAAACAACTGAACACCACATGTTACCCGCCATCCATGGCTGTTGTGAATCTCGCTGCACTGATAAACACCGGACCACCGGTTCGGTTTTTGTGTGTGGTTTCTGCACTCGAGTATGAAAGCGAAGTGCATAAGTGCGCATACATAACAGGCCCATGAGACGGTGGACGTAAAGACCTTTGCTTCCCAACATACACACCTAATACCGGCTCGTTAGTCTGCAAAACAATTATTAATCTTTTTAACTCTATCCATTTTGCATTAGACGCACACTAATGGACGCCACGTGATCTAGATTAACACGGAACTATGCAGGCCTTTGGGATGTAGTCAGGCTGATGACGACGACGACGATGATGATGATGATGATGATGACGATGATGATGATGACATTCTTTATGGGGTTTCTCCTTTAATATGAATATGTTAAAGGAAGAACGATGGCTCATCGAGCAGCCACGGCTGCAGCGGCACGCCATGTCTGCGATGACGCTGCACTCACACTACCAAACTAAAGTAATGGTGAGCACCGCTGGTATTTTCTTGAAAAGAAGGCTGAGCTCAATACGTGACCAACGATCGGGAGAATGAACACGCACTGCTCAAAGGCACGAATGAGTAAACCTTTTGGCTTTCCATTTATTTATTTATTTATTTATTTATTTATTTATTTATTTATTTATTTATTTATTTATTTATTTATTGTACCCTCAGGGCATTACAGCATTGCAGAGGGGAGCGGGCACTGACGAACAATGTTAAAGAAAAGAATACATAGACAAGACACTAGAACATTATTAAACACTGGAAAGCAACTATTGTGCCACTTGGGTTCAGTTTGGCGTTAAAGAACATCATATGGTCCAATTTTCGGGAGCCCTTCACTGCGACACAGTTCTCCATATATATACACGTAAACTCGCGCCGGTGCCACATGAAGTCCGAACCTCGGAACCATGTACATGTACAGGTACCTCTTTTTTTTTTATTTAGCGGCCGTTGTACAGGCATGGCAGTCAAACGCGAGTCTAATTGATTCCGTCCATAGGCGTACGTGTCGCAAAAGGGCGCGTGAACAGCACGTGACGAAAAAAACAATCATTCGCGCTTGTGTCATGCGCTGGGAACGTTCGCGAGCGATCATTGCGGGTGGCCACTCGCGCACGCAGCTAGCTTGCGAAGTCCCCCGCCGCCCAAAACATCACTCCCCAAGGACACGCTTCATTACACAGTCAAATGTGTCTCGTGATTACTTTTCGCGCTTGTGTGTCACGCTGTCGACGCTCTTCATTCACCCAGCCAATACATTCACTGTTTCTACCTATGCCGGATATATACGGGAGTATTCGTAAAGAGACTGAACCGCTTGACGAAATTGGCACACGTATACGGTATGCGAATAGCACTTGCGAGGACATGCAAAGATATGTCCCGCATATGTCCCCACGGCATGCAGCAGGCTACGTGGTGAGTTAATTGTTTACGAGAACTTGGTTAACGGTCGCGATACGGAGGTTACAACACGCCATATAGTCTACAGTCGCAAAAACTACAAGCTAGCTTTCCTCCATAACTACAACTCGTACACAACGGCGGTGCCTCCCGTCCTCCCGATAATTGTTGCGTATAGTGCAGTGTCTGCTGTGCTGTATATAGTGTAGTGTCTCCATGCGCAATGGCTGGGTCTCCCGTCCTCGCTATACACTGCACGTACCATTTCTGGCAAGAAAGGAAAGCTTCGCCATTGTGCACAGTTTTTCGTTGTTGTGCAAGTAAGCTGCCTTGCAGGCATCGCATCTATATGCCCCACATGCATCGTTATATTCACGACAAGCAGATGAGGTAACATATCACTGCGCGACGACACACGGACAAGCTAGCATTCTATCGTAAAGTATACATCGTACTTTAAATCGTCCTAATTAATCAAAACAAAAAGAAAAAATGAATATATATATATATATATATATATATATATATATATATATATATATATATATATACATATATATACATACATATATATATATATATATATATATATATATTCAGTGTTTTAAGTGAACAGTAACAGTGTGAAACAAAGTAATACGCTCTGTTCTTTAACGTTGATTTCTGAGCCCCGTGAAAAGTAGACACTTTTCTGCAGAGGTGCAACCTCTTTTCTCCCCTTTATTCCTTCCCCAGTGCAGGGTAGCAAACCGGATGTGCGTCTGGTTAACCTCCCTGTCTTTCCTTGCATCTTTATCTCTCTCTCTCTCTTTCTGCAGAGTGTAGCAGCTCCCGCTAGATTGTCTATAGAAGTTGCTTCCACTAATTTGTGCCAACTAGACTTTCTTAGTTTCGCGCGCTATAAAGAAAGTTGGAAAAAAAAATTAAAAGGGGTGCAGTTGGCATAAAGGAAATAATCCAAAGTTGCTGAACAAACGTTACAATCTGAAATGTCAGTTAAGTCATCTTTGTTAATTAGTCAGCTTATCAGATTAGCAGTTATCTTGGCATTATAGATGAAATATTCCGACGTTTGAGAACAAGTGCTACAACTTTCGCATTGACGATTCTTCGCTAGCGTTACCAATCGAAATTTCATTTAGCAATTATTTGTAACAACCAAGCTCGATGAATTGGAAGAAATGTGCTGACTTTCCTCGTACGAATCAGAACAATAGTGGGCTTATTTGGCACGCGGTGCGCAAATGTTTATTTTTTTTTGTAATACTAAGAGCAATTGTTAGCTTAAACACCTAGTGCAGTCACCTTGTCCTCTTTCTCTCCCCTAGTAACAGTGCTATATGCTGCCGTGCTGTTTCATTTTCGCTTATATTAAATACCTTACTATCACATGCAGTTACGAATTAAAGCTAGATACAATAACGGAATTTATCTCTAAAGAGCGCCGAGACATCCCAGGCTGCATGATGCATGAGCACAACACCCTTTGAGGCCGCGTGCCGCTGACTCATTGCAGGAAAGGCGACTCGAGCGCGATGAGTCAGGTAGCGGAATCCCTTTTCCTCGTCACAGCGGCAGCGGCGGCCAGGTGTCTTACCTGGAATCGCGAGCCGTTAGGTGACGTTTCGGCGAAGCGCGCACCGATCATGCAGCTCCGACGCATCTAGACCGCGCGTCCAGGCTTCGTCAAGACTGTCGGGGAAACGGGACGAGCGCTATTTCTGATTCTATTACAAGTACGCGGTTACTCCGACATTGCTGCTTTCCGGTGGCACTGTGGCTCCGTATTTCACGCACTGGATATAGCATCGCTCTGTTGGGGAAACACATGTCACGTGTTTTAAACGAATGACGAGCTAGTCAGTGCTTTGATGACGTACATGATACCTACGAACTACTGGTAGATAGAAAAACGCATTAATAAGCTAAATAGTTCCTGCTTCTCGCCGTAGTCTACGTTAACGTGCTTTAAGAGTAATGAGACACAATCTAAGGCATTGCGAAAAAAGACATGCAGAAGGGATATGCATTTTTTTCAAGTTCATGAAGTGTTAGCGCTCTCCGCGTACCTAAGCTAGAAAGCACGTAATTTTTTTTTACTTTGTCTTTATTGTCCCACCGCGGTGGTGTGGCTAAGGTATACTCGGCTGCTGACCCGCAGGTCGCGGGATCGAATCCCTGCTGCGGCGGCTGCATTTCCGATGGAGGCGGAATTGTTGTAGGCCCGTGTACTCCGATTTTGGTGCGCGCTAAAGAACCCCAGGTGATGGAAATTTCCGGAGACCTCTACTACAGCGTCTCTCATAATCATATAGTGGTTTTGGGACGTTAAACCCCACATATCAACAATTACTTTGACTTTATTTTAATGATTTCTTCACCCAGTATCTGCAAGCCGACCCCAGAGCAAAGAACATAATTATCACAAGTCGGCACAGTTCGCTAGATTTGCGAACTCTACGTCCTTGGTGCGGCCGAAATTCATTTCGGAGTTCTGGACGGCAATCAACACCGTATACTGCTCATGTAAAACACTTAAAAATCACGGCAGACCTCAGGTGGTGGTGAAAAACATTTATTGAAACTATTTACCAGTGATGGATAGGGGCGGTTTTAAGGGCCGACTTTGTACAAACTCTATGAGGGGTCCCTTGTAGGGGACACCTGTGGCTTCCACGGTGGCACGAGAGCACCGATACTACGCCAAGCGTTGCTGTCTTCACGTAACTAAAACCGGCGTCACAATGGGTTGTGCACTATACTGCGATACCATTCCCTCAATATAGAAACCAAGAGCGTATTTGTACCACAATACTCTGTGTAGGGCCCTCGTCACCAGAGCTTTTGATTAGAGCAATAATAAAATAATTCATAAGATCCCAGTCTGTATAGCGTATTTCGGAATTCTAGTTGGTAAGACGTGGAAACTTAGACTGCATGCGCTTGGCACGATCCATAGAGTATTAGATGAACTTCCGGAGTGAACACAGCGCACCCCTCCTGCGTTAGTCCTGTCTATACTTCTACTCTGTTATCGCATCCCAAGCGCAGTTTACAGTTTACATAAACCGTGTCAGTAGTACTTTATTTATTTATTTATTATTTATTTGGTTTGAGTACATGGAGAACACGAAGACAGGTGAAATAGGTAGGGAACAGGCTGACAACTGTCACCTATAGGGGCACAAAGCCTGCCTGCTCCTTTGGAAAGGGGAGGCATAAAGGAAATAATGGAAGAAAGAAGGAGAGAGAAGAGGAAAGTTTAAAAAAAGGGGGAAAACATGCACACGCAAAAAAAATTTAAATAGTCACATGAAAAACGTCTATAAAGGTAATGATCAGACATTCCACTGCAGCACGAAGGAGTGGGACTTTCGACTGTTCATACCATTTTTAAAGGTCGTCGAGAACTGGGACGAGCGCCTCCAAAAGCTGTTCTGCGGCTTTAAGGAAAGGCACGACACATCATGCAATCTGTATGAATATGTGCGAAAAACAAGTGCAAATTGCAGAACAATGTAATATGGTACGAAACAATGCAGAGTTGATTGTAATAAGCTGTTGTTTAAGGAGCAACGTTCTCAACTTGGTATCTCTCGACTGTTGAGAAGTCGCCAAGGAGCTTTTCAAACACATGTTCGTCCGCCTGCCGCCCACATCCAACGGCTCCATTTTGATGCATACGGTATGGTGTAGCAGAGTGTACGCTTGAGAAAGATCGAGAAAATGCAGCTCCAATTCTATTATGTTATGTGATACGTTGCTGTACCTGACGTCTATGGCCAGTGTCACGACATAAATTCTCCGCTGTGTATGACAAGGGAAGGAGTAGAGTCGTTTGGTTTCACGTTGATTTTTCGCAGAAAAATAATCTGCAGAAAGTGACTGTATACAGCACTCCCTCAATAGACGTACACAAATAGATGACGAAAAAGCTGAGGAAAGCCATATGACAGAACCACGGCGACCAGCAAGAAGCCCCTATAACACTTCACCCATAGCTATATAGTGAAAACAAGATGACGTAAAAGCGCAGGCACTCCGTCTAGCTGTCACCGACCGATTAAACACCCTATACTTGCGCGCGCCATTGGAAGACGTCCAGAATTCATCGAGATAAGAGATTACCGGATTAGTATCGCAGCGCCACGGTATGCGCGGACAGAATCAAGAGACGGGCACTACGGCATTCGACAGATCATCTTCTACACACGCGTCATGGCAGTCTCGCTGATCATGATGAGACCGACGCTGGCCGCAGCTCTGGATGACCCAGGACCCCAGGCCCCAGAGAGCTCCACAACGGAATTCGACAAGATGGTGGAAGTTCGACACTGACCAGGTTATAGCATAACGGGAGAACATTATTTCGTGGAAAGACGCAGACTAAGAGGCTACAACCCGAAAGGCAGCAGCCCATGAAAGATTCTAATCTTCGCCGTCTCCGCACAGTGGTCTCGTTCACCGAGTTTGGCAGCGGCCTGATGCCCGGTTGGTTGCACCAGCGTCATTCCAGCTTCGCGAAGAAGTGCCGTTGTTCGTACTCCCAAGCGCCGCCTACGGCATGTGTTAAATTGCTGGGTCCCGGTTCATATGCATGTTAAAGGCACACTAAAGTGAACCAATTAGTATAGACAAATAAATTATTATCTGTAAACGCTAATCTCGCTAATTTCACAAGCATACGTTTATTATTATATGAGAAAGTCAACTTCAAAAGTTTGACTTTTAAATTAGGCGCTGAAATGTCCGTTGCATGGTGACGCCACAGATTTCAAGGCCCTTTTTTTTCTTGTATTTTGGCCAAACTGGCTGAACGAGGTTTCCTGAAACTTAAATTGGCATATTCAGTCACTGGCTCTTTCGGATGACGACGTACAATATTTTTGCCGATTAAGAACCATATAAGCCTATGGACACCGAAATCTATGACCTCACGGTGACTGGAGCGGGAGCATCACTGTGACGTCACCCCCCGCTTTTTTTTTTTTGCTCATTTGTCTCTCTTACCAAGAGTTTTCTCACAGCAAGCATGGCGTTTTTTTTTTATATCGTGAAACAGTACTTTAATAAAATGTTGCAAAGCCAGGTAAGTTCATGACTAAAAATATGTACTAGCACTTAGCACAAGAAAACATAACAAAAACGAAACAGATGTTTCTCAACTACACAGAATTTGCAGCTGTCTGTGTAATAGCGTCTCACAAATACCTTGGCTGAAAAGA